>NC_088413.1:48168904-48411404 GCF_034236695.1 Oncorhynchus nerka | reverse complement strand
AGCAATGGGGGAGAAGGGCTTTGGTCACGGAGGTGACCAAGAACCCGATGGTCACCCTGACAGAGCTCCTTCCATCTCTTCATCACTCCACCAATCAGCCCTTTATGGTAGAGTGGCCAGACGGAAGCCACTCCTCAGTAAAAGGCACACGACAGCCCGCTTGGAGTTTGCCAAGACGAACCCAAAGGACTCTGACTATGAGAAACAATATTCTCTGGTCTGATGAAACCAAGATTGAACTCTTTGGCCTGAATGCCAAGCGTCACATCTAGAGGAAACCAGGCACCATCCCTACGGTGAAGCATGGTGGTGGCAGCATGGGGGGGGTGTAACTCAGTATTAGGAAGTTGTTCCTAATGTTTGTTATACTCAGTGTAAAATGTCAAAATGAAGCATGGTGGTGGCAGCATCATGCTCTTGGGATGTTTTTCCCGGCAGGGTCTAGGAGACTAGTCAGGATTGAGTGACAGATGAACGGAGCAAAGTACAGAGAGATCCTTGATGATAACCTGCTCCAGAGGACCTCAGACTGGGATGAAGGTTAATCTTCCAACAGGACAGAGACCCTAATCACACAGCCAAGACAAAGCAGGAGTGGCTTCAGGACAAGTCTCTGAATGTCCTTGAGTGGCCCAGCCAGAGCCCAGACTTGAACCTGATCGAACATCTCTGGAGAGACCTGAAAATAGCTGTGCAGCGACACTCCCCAACTAACCTGATAGAGCTTGAGATGATCTACAGACAAGAATAGGAGAAACTCCCCAAACACAGGCGTGCCAAGCTTGTAGCGTCATACCCAAGAAGACTCAAGGCTGTAATCGCTGCCAAAGGTGCTTCAACAATGTACTGAGTAAAGGGTCTGAGTACTTATATAAATGTAATATTTTAGTGTTTTTAAAACCTGTTTTTGCTTTGTCATTATGGTGTATTGTGTGTAGATTGATGAGGGGAAAAAACAATTGAATCAATTTAGAATAAGGCTGTAACGTAACAAAAGTGAAAAAAAGTCAAGTGGTCTGAATACTTCCCGAAGGCACCGTATACATTGTGTCAGGATATCTTTAACAGAACTATGTCTGTTAGCTGTGTACTGTCCTGCCTGGAAGTTCTTAGATACGCATTTGGACCGAAACATGTTGGAGAGACTCAGGGGTTTGTTGTTTTCATGACAGAAATGATTCAGAAGCTAATACTATTAAATAGTCACCATTTGGTATGGGTGGTTTTACCTTTGTGATGAAAAATGAAAAGACGTGATGACAAAAGTGTGCATGGGCATTGTTTTCCTGGCATACCGTCCAGTTGACCTCTACGAAATGATTAACGTCATGCTTTTCATTTCAAAGTTGGGACACTATCAAGTTTGACAACAGAGACCTCATTTGGTTTCATTCATTTAGCGTGTCCTCTTGGTCAAGGACATCACTAAAACAAAGAAATAATAATGATAACATTGTTGGGTAATAGGTTTGTTTATCTTTGTTTTTCGTATCTACCTTCATGCATTTGCTAAACTTGCCTCACACTTGATGTAAAAGCAGCCTATTCGACAGACAGAGGATGTTCATCCCATAAGAATGAGTAGATATAGAAATAAGAATGAGTAGATATAGAAATAAGAATGAGTAGATATAGAAATAAGAATGAGTAGATATAGAAATAAGAATGAGTAGATATAGAAATAAGAATGAGTAGATGTAGAAATAAGAATGAGTAGATATAGAAATAAGAATGAGTAGATATAGAAATAAGAATGAGGAGATATAGAAATAAGAATGAGTAGATATAGAAATAAGAATGAGTAGATATAGAAATAAGGAATGAGTAGATATAGAAATAAGAATGAGTAGATATAGAAATAAGAATGAGTAGATATAGAAATAAGAATGAGTAGATATAGAAATAAGAATGAGTAGATATAGAAATAAGAATGAGTAGAATTTGAATGCCCATAGTTAGAGGTTCTATATCTGTTCCACTCATTCTAATTCTATGGTTCATCATTTGATTCTAGTGAAACTATAGGCTATGGTCAACCACTTTCATCAGCCTGCTATATTTTATGGTTTTAATATGTTTAATTGATTTTAAGTCGTGTTCTTGGCTAGACAGTAAGACACGCCCAAATACCTTGTAAATCGTAAACACATACAGCTACAACAGGAAGTTCACTTCACGGTATTGGTGTATCATTTCACTTCTTAATCATTGTTTCTGCTTGGGATGATAATTTATGAAGGACTAAATTGCTTAAAGGGATTTGACATTAAAGGGATTATTCCCATGTAATCCTCTGGTCCCAGTAGGCCCAACCTGATCAGTGAGCGCTGCATGGCCAAACACCACCAGCGCACTTTAGGAAATACCAACACACACACACACACACACACACACAAACACACTGAAGGAAATACCAACGCCATGCAATTGGATATTCAAGAAGGGGGTTCGTATTAGAGGCAGAGACATATTAACAGCCTGCTGGTTTTCCTTGTCATCCCCAATTAACGATGGCAAATCCTGTTTTCATCCTAGTAAATGAGAGTGTTTAAAGGTTAGGGGATTTCATTTATTTCATTTTATAACTAAAGCAGCTTGTAATTTTCTATGGGTGTTAAGTTCGAATTTTGGGAGGGGGGTTAAGAATTAGGAATGGGAATTGTGTTGTTACAGGATCCTGTATACCTCTGGAGACACACACACACACACACACACACACACACACACACACACACACACACACACACACACACACACACACACAGGTTCAGCCTATTAGGAGAGTAAAGGCTGTTGTAAAAACAAGACAACATACTCTGGACTGTTAGTATCTGTGTGTATGTATATGTGTGTGTGTGGGATGTTGCTGCATAAATACTAATAGTCCCTGTTCATGTCTTCCTCCCTGCAGGTGGAGCTGACAGGCAGCAGTGTGTTTGACTACGTCCACCCTGGCGACCACGTTGAGATGGCAGAGCAGCTGGGCATGAAGCTGCCTCCAGGCCGAGGCCTCCTCTCTCAGGGCACTGCCACAGAGGACGGCGCCAGCTCTGCCTCCTCCTCCTCACACGCAGAGACCCCCGAGCCAGGTGGGCTTTACAGGGCACCCGCCGCGGGCAAAGGGGGAGGAGAGGGAGGCAGATGGATGGGAGATGGTGGGGGAAGTGGGAGAGGGGGAGAGTTGGGGATGGGTGGGAGATGGTGGGGGGAGTGGGAGAGTTGGGGATGAATCGGAGACAGGGGGATGGGGTGGGAGATGGTGGGGGGAGTGGGAGAGTTGGGGATGGATAGGAGACAGGGGGATGGGGTGGGAGATGGTGGGGGAGTGGGAGAGTTGGGGATGGATAGGAGACAGGGGGATGGGGTGGGAGATGGTGGGGGGAGTGGGAGAGTTGGGGATGGATAGGAGACAGGGGGCGGGGTGGGAGATGGTGGGGGGAGTGGGAGTTGGGGATGGATAGGAGACAGGGGATGGGGTGGGAGATGGTGGGGGAGTGGGAGAGTTGGGGATGGATAGGAGACAGGGGGCGGGGTGGGAGATGGTGGGGGAGTGGGAGAGTTGGGGATGGATAGGAGACAGGGGGATGGGGTGGGAGATGGTGGGGGGAGTGGGAGAGTTGGGGATGGATAGGAGACAGGGGATGGGGTGGGAGATGGTGGGGGGAGTGGGAGAGTTGGGGATGGATAGGGACAGGGGGATGGGGTGGGAGATGGTGGGGGAGTGGGAGAGTTGGGGATGGATAGGAGACAGGGGGATGGGGTGGGAGATGGTGGGGGGAGTGGGAGAGTTGGGGATGGATAGGAGACAGGGGATGGGGTGGGAGATGGTGGGGGAGTGGGAGAGTTGGGGATGGATAGGAGACAGGGGATGGGGTGGGAGATGGTGGGGGAGTGGGAGAGTTGGGGATGGATAGGAGACAGGGGGATGGGGTGGGAGATGGTGGGGGGGAGTGGGAGAGTTGGGGATGGATAGGAGACAGGGGGATGGGGTGGGAGATGGTGGGGGAGTGGGAGAGTTGGGGATGGATAGGAGACAGGGGGATGGGGTGGGAGATGGTGGGGGGGAGTGGGAGAGTTGGGGATGGATAGGAGACAGGGGGATGGGGTGGGAGATGGTGGGGGGAGTGGGAGAGTTGGGGATGGATAGGAGACAGGGGATGGGGTGGGAGATGGTGGGGGGAGTGGGAGAGTTGGGGATGGATAGGAGACAGGGGATGGGGTGGGAGATGGTGGGGGAGTGGGAGAGTTGGGGATGGATAGGAGACAGGGGATGGGGTGGGAGATGGTGGGGGAGTGGGAGAGTTGGGGATGGATAGGAGACAGGGGGATGGGGTGGGAGATGGTGGGGGAGTGGGAGAGTTGGGGATGGATAGGAGACAGGGGGATGGGGTGGGAGATGGTGGGGGAGTGGGAGAGTTGGGGATGGATAGGAGACAGGGGATGGGGTGGGAGATGGTGGGGGAGTGGGAGAATTGGGGATGGATAGGAGACAGGGGATGGGGTGGGAGATGGTGGGGGAGTGGGAGAGTTGGGGATGGATAGGAGACAGGGGGATGGGGTGGGAGATGGTGGGGGAGTGGGAGAGTTGGGGATGGATAGGAGACAGGGGATGGGGTGGGAGATGGTGGGGGAGTGGAAGAGTTGGGGATGGATAGGAGACAGGGGGATGGGGTGGGAGATGGTGGGGGAGGGGAGAGTGGGGATGGATAGGAGACAGGGGATGGGGTGGGAGATGGTGGGGGAGTGGGAGAGTTGGGGATGGATAGGAGACAGGGGGCGGGGTGGGAGATGGTGGGGGAGTGGGAGAGTTGGGGATGGATAGGAGACAGGTGGGCGGGGTGGGAGATGGTGGGGGAGTGGGAGAGTTGGGGATGGATAGGAGACAGGGGATGGGGTGGGAGATGGTGGGGGGAGTGGGAGAGTTGGGGATGGATAGGAGACAGGGGGGCGGGGTGGGAGATGGTGGGGGAGTGGGAGAGTTGGGGATGGATAGGAGACTGGGGGGCGGGGTGGGAGATGGTGGGGGGAGTGGGAGAGTTGGGGATGGATAGGAGACAGGGGGCGGGGTGGGAGATGGTGGGGGAGTGGGAGAGTTGGGGATGGATAGGAGACAGGGGGATGGGGTGGGAGATGGTGGGGGGGAGTGGGAGAGTTGGGGATGGATAGGAGACAGGGGATGGGGTTGGAGATGGTGGGGGGAGTGGGAGAGTTGGGGATGGATAGGAGACAGGGGGCGGGGTGGGAGATGGTGGGGGAGTGGGAGAGGGGAAGAGTTGGGGATAGATAGGAGACAGGGGGATGGGGTGGGAGATGAGGGAGACAGTGTAGAGGGGGATGGGGTGGCTTTTAATGAAAAAACTGATTGGTGTTAACATTAGAACGAAATGTGCCATCTTCAACATGGTTTCAAAAGGGAGAGCTTTTGGCATTTTTATGCTGTTTTGTAATTGCTTTACTTTGGATATTTGAAAAGCTATTATGAGTTTGGGTGTTTGGCTGGCATACCTGATTTTGTTATTGTTTTTACAATAGAGTACAGACAGTTTAGACCATGTCAGTACTGAGTTGCTGCATTTTATCCTTGTAGTGTCAAGTAAGAACAACAGTAGATTCATTTGGCCGTTGACTCACTCTCAGACCAGTCTGTCGGGGATTTCTGTAATGAAGGGTATGTGTGTGACATGATACGTCTGATGAGTGTCTCCAGCAATGCCCCAGATCCTCACAGGGACAGTGGAGAGAGAGACTGTGAAGCCCAGCCGTACTGTAACACAAGCTTACCCACCCTGCCTCCTTCCCCAATTTAATTAGAGAAGGAATTGTATAGAAGGAATGAAAAGAGGTGACATTCCTCATTGGGATTCTTTTCAGGCCTGTTATAGGCTTTGCCTTCCAAATGTTCCCATTTTCATTGTGTTGTACTGATGATAATTTAAGTATTAGGGGAAAATCCATTTATAAATTAAACAAAATGACTTGATATCCATCAGTCCCTTAGTTCATCAAGCTGTTCAAACAGGAGGAAGATTGGCTGGTCGGCCCGGGTCTTCGGAGAGACTCAGTAATTAGATCTGCGAAGGATTTATTCTTTGCTGATTGGGGCTTTAAATTAATTGAAGTTCCACATTTGTGGTTTTGTCCTTTTCGTGCCTTTTTTTCCCCCGGCAGGAGATATTTCACACTGGCAGAGCAGTGGAAGAAGAGAGGAGAGGGAGAGACTGTGTAGGAGTGCTTTCCAATGTTCATTTCTTTGGCGAGGAGAGAGAGAGAGAAAAATAAAGAGGGTATCTAATGAGCGTTAGGGCTCCTGACATTGAGATTTATTTGTGTACACAGGGACTCATTATGGATGGGCTGTAGGAACAGAAAAAGGGCACCCAACACTTTCCCACCTCCACCACTTCCTGTCCCTTTCTCCTTTTTCTCCCTCGCTCTCTGTCTCTTTCTTTTTCTCTCTCTCTCTCCTCTCTCTCTCTGGCAGCCAAGTGAAAGAGAAAGCGGGCAGTGTTTAAGGGAATGCCAGGTTTTTCCATCCTCTTGTCACCTCCCACTTTACCCATAAACACACACACACAGACAGCGACCCCCCCACCCACACACACACACACACACACACACACACACACACACACACACACACACACAACTCCACCACAGAGCGCCTGTTGTACATCCTCTCTCAGCTCCACCAACAGGGATGTCACATCTTCTTCCCCAGCCATACCTGCAGGATATAATAGTGTTATCAACAGTCTATTTTGCATACATGCAGCAGACTGGGATTCCTCCCCCTTCTCCTCTCAAGGGCGTGTCAGCTTGGTAATAAAGCTGTGAGTGGGGTGTGTGTACGTGTCTGAGCAGACAGTCTTTTTCTTGGAAATAGTCATCCTGGGTGTTTGTCAACAAGGTTTCTTTGTTAAGTATGAGAGTGGAGCGGGATGCACTAGCGATGTGATTATTTACATTTGAGGGTTAAGTGCCCTGCTCAAGGGCACATCGACAGATATTTTTTTAACCTAGTCGGCTCTGGGTTTCTAACAAGTGATCTCTCGGTTTTTCTTCTATTTGTATTATATGAAGAATCATTTTGGGTGGGGGGGGGGGTCATTTTCTGAGTAAAGATTGCAGTAAGGGAATAGAGGTCATTGAATATTTCACCCAATCAAGACGACAATATGGGTTAATAAATATACAACAGTTTTGCCTTTTACGATGCCAGTATAAAACCGTTTTCAATAGTTGTAGTGTTGCTACATACAAATGCACATGAAGTATTTTGGTCCAATCAAAGCAAAGCTTTGTTTGTTTACACTGAGATTCCGGAGAGGCACAAATGACAACTTCTTTTTCAATACATTTCTATCCATCAGTCTTCGTCAGGTCACACTCGGGAGTCATTTATTGATGGGTATTCATTTGAACTCCCCAGTAATGTTCCCCCACAACCATCCTATATAGCATGTCTCTCCATATGAATGTTTTGGAACGTTTACGCCACTGTCTAAGGAGGAGACGTAATTAAGTTTCACTTTTTAACTTCATATGTGGCCAGCGGAGCTCTCGCATTAAAAACAGCATTTTCTATTCTATCTTCTATTCTTACCACAGGGAGCGGTGTCCAGTCAAGGTAGTGCCGTTCAGTCTGACATCATTCAAATGAGTTCAACAATATTCTGTTCATTTAGGTGTAAAAAGAAAACTAATTGACATAAATAGTTCATTATGTGTCACAACAGTCTTAATTGTCCAAGGCATTGACTTATGTAAGGATCATAAGCCCTTGATTAT
This sequence comes from Oncorhynchus nerka, assembly GCF_034236695.1. Classification (NCBI taxonomy): domain Eukaryota; kingdom Metazoa; phylum Chordata; class Actinopteri; order Salmoniformes; family Salmonidae; genus Oncorhynchus; species Oncorhynchus nerka. The sequence continues at coordinate 48,403,616 of NC_088413.1, read as the reverse complement.
TGTTGCTAATTATGCTATTAGTACACTGAATGTGAATAATTTTGTGTAATTGTACACATTTATCATAATTAGGAAGTTGCCAAAGTTATTGTCATCTACATTTTACATCATGTAAAGGACAATTATCATTAGTTTCTCCAAAGATCGAGTGGCTGTGGAGCTGTGGGCAGTCGTGCTGGATGGGCTGGGGTGTATGTGTTGGACAGTGTTTTGTGTATACTGTATGTGTTAGGCAGTGTGTGTATATGCGCTGGGCAGTGTGTGTGTGTGTGTGTGTGTGTGTGTGCGTGGACCTGGTGAACTCCTATCCCAGTAGGTTAGACCTTTGGTTTGTGTGGAACCTCCTCTAGCCTTTAACAGGTGTCTTGCTGCGTGTGACATTTGAAATGCAAATAAAGCTCTTTGCCAAAAGCACCAGAATCTACCCTTGACAAGCCAGAGCAACCCCCCTCTCACACACACACAAACACACACACCCGGTGTGACGGTCTGAGTCGAGGGCAGGGTTCTCCACCTTGGTATGTGTAGGAAAATATCTGTCAGAAAACTCTATAGACATGCACTGATTGTGCAAATTCAAATTCACACTTTTATTATGGATTTGCAAATGTGCTTCAATTAATTAAATAAAACCACTTTAACAAAGAAAGACTAAGTACGGTGCAATTATTATATTACAAAATTATTATACTAAAGCAAGAATTAGCCATTTTAAAAGCGGGCGTGCTCTCCTACTTTAATTGGATTTTTCAGAGTACATAATGAGCAATCAGAGACTATTATTAGTAGACTTTTCTAATGACTTTTTTAACTAAGACTAGAGGAGGTGGATGTTCTGTTTACAATAGGGCATGAAAAAAGGTCATGGAAGAGTTGACTGACGACATAAGATCTCACTGCTCCGACGTGAAATACTTCTCCTCATCCTCCACGTGAATATCTCTCATAGATAAAGATTTTAATATCATGTAGGTTGAAATCAAACTTCTGAAGTGATATGTATAATTGAGAATATTATTTGACTACAGAGATCTGCTCTGCGTGCGTGCGTGCGTGCGTGCGTGCGTGCGTGCGTGCGTGCGTGTGTGTGTGTGCGTGCGTGCGTGTGTTTGAATTATCCCCAGCCCCAGCTATTGTCCTGGGAAATAGGAGAGGAAGGAAACAATGACCTCCACCTGTTCTTGTGAATTAATGTTAGCCAGGAGAGGATGGGAGAGGAGAGGAGAGGAGAGGAGAGGAGAGGAGAGGAGAGGAGGGAGAGGAGAGGAGAGGAGAGGAGAGGAGAGGAGATGAGATGAGGGGAGAGGAGGGGAGAGGAGAGGAGAGGATGGGACAGGAGCTAGCATCTTCTCTGGTCCTGCTGGAGGAAGGGTGGGGGTGTAGGAGGGTGGTTGAGTTAGGCCAGGCTCTCCTCCTGGCTGATAGACCTGCTGGAGGAAGGGTGGAGGTGTAGGAGGGTGGTTGAGTTAGGCCAGGCTCTCCTCCTGGCTGATAGACCTGCTGGAGCTGTTTATAAAGAGCGCAGACACACGCGCGCGCACACACACACACACACTGACCCTCTCTCACTGTCGCTCCTGGCCACAGTCAGCCAGAGAGGAAGTCTTCAGAGAGGTCCAGGGGCTGATATGCAGCCAGGTTGGCTGTGTTGGAGTCGTGTATAGAGGCTGGTTGGATAGGGTGGCAGGTTGGCTGTGTTGGGGTCATGTGTGATCAGATGTGATACTCTTACACAGGGGCAGCTGTCACAGATTTGTATCTACCATACCGCCGTCCTGCCTCATTTATAGTCTGCTGGTGAAATTGCTCTCTTTTAGATGTCTTGTAGCCCATATTGTTCTTTGGTGGTGTGGGCAGCAAGGCAATACCATGCAGTCATATTGTACAGGCTATATGTGGAGTGTACATTTCACAGATGTGTATGTTCACAATTGTTGTGAAGGGTTTAACATGGCATGTTGTGACGGTGAATACTGTAACTGGTGGCTGGTGACAGTGGACCCCGTCCCAGTTCATTCCAGCCCTGTCTAGCAACATCAACCAGCTTCGGTTTATTCTCCCTCACGTCTCCCTCTGATTAGGAATGCAAATCCAAGTGTTTTGTTCATCTGTCTCTGTCAATACGAGGATATATTCAATTAAATAAACATCAGTCTTTGTTGTGATGCCCCCCTTCTCTTTCTTTTTATCTATAGAAACAGTCAGTCGACAAAGCAGACAGAGCTTATGTTGCTTAGAATGGAAATGCCAATGGAAATAAGGAAATGTGTTGCGTCTTGTGTACTCACCAGGAAATATGATATTTGCTGTCCAATATTTATTATTTGAAACATGCCTGTGACAAAGATTTCTGGATTTAGCGTTTGATTTTCATGTCGGTTATTTTCAATAAGGAGATAGGAAGTGGGATTTATGCTAGTTTCCTGTGACTGTGAGATGTGGTCTCCATCCCAAATGGTCCCCTATTGCCTACATGGGCCCGGGTCAAAAGCAGTGCACTAAATAGGGAATAGGGTTCCATTTGGGACACAGTAATGGACTGTGCTGTGGTATTGAGTTCAGAGCAACTCTTTTTCTTTATTATTATAAAGAAAGTCCCTTAGGGGATCCCACTTCCTGCCGTGGTAATTCCAACAAACTTAAGGTCAAGAGAGCAGGATAATTTGTATTGGAAATATATTATTTTATTTATGAAATAAACACAGTAGCAATTTCCAGAATTAAGTCAGAGGGATTTGCAAACAACCTACAAAAAATATCTCGCTATTGTCTTTACTACTGTAAGTGTGACTGAGATTGCATGTGGTATTGAAAGTAGTTGGTTTTCCTATATATAAATAAATATAGCTACCTATATGAATTGAGATGAGGGGTTGTTTAAACAAAGCGTGTACTGTGTGATTTCTGTGAATGATTTACCTGTGTTGGTATCCTAATTCAACACTCATAAAGCTCCTAACAGGGGAAAAGTCGTAATATAGTCCCTTGATTTTCTGCTGTAGGGGGGAAAAACCATAAGTTACCTTAGAATGATGAAAGTACATATCAGTCCATCAGATAGATTCTCTGTCAAAGCATCAGTGTGGGTGTTGATGAACTAGGCATCGTAAATAAAGGCCTACCTGGCTCCTCGATCGCTAAGACAAATGTTTTTTAATCATCTGATGTGTTCATTTATCCCAGGGCTCTAACTTTAGCCTTAAATTAAGCCTCTTGCTAAAGCGTAACTTGATTTAAAAATTTTAATAAATCAAAATACCCATCAATCATGGCTAGCCTTCGTGTGGCAGCGAGTCTATTGATAAAATGATTCACTGCTTGCTCTATTTTTCCTTACAAAGCACTGAGTATATTGTATTTTCTGTTATGCTTATAGCTGTAGTTTTAACCCAGACTTTATTCATAGACCCCACTTTTAGATATGAAACTAGTGTGTATTGATGAATTATGAGTGTTGTTCTTGCTTGTGTTATTTATCAAATGAACCCCCTTCAACAAGGCCATTGTCCCCGCTGTGCCTCTTACACTTTTTATATCAATTCTGTCACTTGCAGTTGGCTGTGACTGCGCTCAGTTATACATATTTGTTCTTAATGCAGATCAATGTCAGACAAGGAAAGCGTTCGAACAGCATTCGTCTGAAAGCTGACATCTCAACCACTCTGTAGTGTAATTATTCAGGTTGCAGGTGCAGCCAATTATGTAGTATTATCTAGAGTCCGTCTGTGTACAACGCACACCGCTGACAGCTAGTTGACTGTACATGAAGACAATGGCTTCTGCTGTAACCCCTTAAAAAGCCCTTCCCACATTACTAAACAGACTTTATCAATGCTTTCGAAAAGCCTGTGCATTTCCATCATCACTCCTCCTAGTACCCCGAGTTGCTCCCAGGCGTTATCAAACCGCTCGGGCTCGGCGCCTACATACGCAAAACAATCCCTAAAGAGGAACAAAGAAACTAATGACAGCTTAGCCGGCCTAAAAGATTGAAAATTCTGTCACGTTGAAAGTACAAGATCACTGGAGGAGGAAGGCATCAGAGCTTTGAAAGACAGAGGCAGGATCAAGCAGTCTCCAGACTATTAGAAGCCAGTTTTATTTAAGCTTATTTGGCTGATAAGGTTGTCAGAAAAGGCTTTTTTTATCAGCCTAGTGTAGTAGGGAGGCATTACCACACTGCTCTGTTCCCATGCAGTGTAGAGAGAGTGCTGCAGTGCTTTGTGGGAAAGGCTTTTGATAAAGCTGCCACATGTTCTCACACAGGAGGAAAAGCCACTTTGGAGTTCAGCTCTCTGATGCTAAGTGGTGGAGAATAATAATACATGGTTGAGAATGGGGACCCTCTTGTTTATATATTGTATTTTTGTCTTCGTATGTAGACAGAGCTTTATTGTGTCATCTGAACAGTCTGCATTGGTTAATGTATTGTCAATGGATCGCTCTGTATAAGAGAAATGCGTGGTCAGAGAAATAGTAACCTGGCAAGACAGAGGGGTTTTTAGACTTTCCCTCCGGGAAGAGAAAGGGAATACAAAATAGTAGCCATTGCAGTCGCTCTGTTTAAAAAAGAAAGGAAAAAAAAAAGCAATTGAGTTCTTTTTCCAGTTTGTGGAAATGACAAACCATGTCCCTTTGAATATCGCAGAGGGTGGAATATCAAACACCAAGCGTGTTGACAGAAAACGCAAACAAATAACAGTCATATTGTCGGACTCCGCCAACGACTCCTCGCTCACAAATGAACGGCCTTCTAGGATTGTTACACGGGGAGTGTTAACTTATCAGACATGAAACATTGAGATGTCTGAATGACTCTGTCTAACTGGGTAGGAATGCGTTGGTATTCTGTTGAGCTCTTATAGGCAAGATGGGACACTGTGTTTCTCAGGCATTTATTCATAGAAAAGGAACTGCTGCTGCAATCTGACTTTCCTCCCTTTTAAATACATCTTTTAGATCATTCGCAGGAGTAAATAATGGCCTTATTTGCAGCTTTGTGCGCTATTTAGACTGCCCTCTCTCAGAGCTGAATTGCTTTTTGTTGGGCCTAAATTTCATATATATATATACTTTTGTTTAACTAGGTGCTTATAAGAGCCGGTAGTAGATAACAACAAACAGCAAACGGGTCTACTCCCAATAAACTGGGAAATTATCGCTTCTGCTCTTCCTCGTGACACAATTTGTCAAACCTGCTGATAGGAAACAAATTCTATTCATAAGGTTCCCCTTCTCCCGTCAGCATCGGTGTGATTCGGTAGCAATTCAATTATAGTTTTGTGAGATAGTGAGCCCAGAGAGAGAATCCAGGCTGACAAGAAATATGACAGGACAGTTACAGAGTGTTTATGCAATTAAACTTTCACTGACAATACCTGGCGAATGATGAATGCCTGGGCTGAGGTGTGTGTGCACAAGTAATGTCCCACAAGGATGGCACATTTTTCATTATTTTACAGCTGCTCTGATCTTCCAGGGCTGGCCCGGGAGCTGCTGCAGAGAGGGAGAAGAAGTGAGAGTTTGGAGGAGAGAGAAGGAGAGGGGGGTTAAAAGAGTGGGTGACAGAGAGAATGAGATAGGGGTTAAGAAAGAGAGAGGGGGGAAAGGGAGAGGGCTTAGTAGAGAGAGGGTGTGGAGGGGTGTGTAAGGGGGAGGGAGTGTGGGGGAGGGAAAAGCTTGTTCTATTGTTGAGAGGACAGAGGCAACGAGTGGCCCTCTTAAAACAGAGATGGGGTTTTTAAATGTGTCAATGACATGTTAAAAGAGTACTAGCTATTTCTTCCATAAAAATGACTGTGTTGTGAGCACTGAAACTACAACACTTTAGGTTAGAATGACTTTACATTTAGTTTATGTTTAGCAATGACGTTTAGTATGGGTATTTTGTGTTTGATTTCTTCACACTCATACAGTGTATAAAATCTGCACCTGAAGGCTCAAACCCAGAGTAAAGTGTCAAGGGAGCCACAGCAGTTTGGTAGAATCAGAAGATTATCTTGTGTGGTGCAAAAAAATGTATTCCGTGTTAACATACAATCCAATTCTCAGGCAGTTTGCATTTCATTTGTTATCAGACAGTTGGCAAATTCAAATCCTATTTTAATAGGGTAGAAATGATTTCAAAGCTACTCTTTATCTAATGGAATCTGAATATTTTCCGTCAAAGAGACTGACAGTATCTACATGGGATGTCAATATTCATAATTGCATGAAGGTGTGGAGAGTCTGTTCCTATAGGACTCCTGTGTTGATGTACTGTGTCTTAAATAAAATATAGGGCCAGGTTTGTGTGCCAGCTTGCTAGCGCTCAACAGCCCTTAACGTCTCAAATGGCACCCTATAGGCCCTGGTCAAAAGTAGTGTACTATATAAGGAATAGGTTGCCATTTGGGATGCAGGACCCTACTGTCTTCCCCTTCATCCTGTCTTTGTCTTCTACCTTAATCGTGGTAGTCTTCAAAGGCCCATTAAAAGTAGGGAGCGAAGGCATGGAGCAAAGAGTGTGGAACACAAACACACATTGCTAATACACATCTGTCTGTTCTGTGAGAAGAAAAATCGCATTTAACGACAGAAAGCCGACGATCTCGCTAGCCTTACCAGCATAGTGAAGTATAAAGAAGCGAGGTCTACAATAATGTCATGGTAAAACGCGGACTCAAAGACAGTTGCGAAAACGTAACGAGACAAGGGACCTTTTGGGAGTAGACAACTGTTAGAATGATGTTGTGTGATAGCTTCTCTGTTTATATTCTAGTTAACAAGGTCGTTGTGACCTTGGAAATACATGTCTTTGTCTACTTTGCCACTGGCTTCATTTGCTAGTTATCAGCCATACAGACATAGCCCGGTAAATGTTATTAGTGTGTTAGTCAATGGTTGGCATTCCACTGAGGGTTTCACCGACACCCGTTCGTTTGTCCACAGATCAGAATTTAGGAGAGGTGTTCTTTTTAATTAATCATTTGTCCTTCAAACAGTCAAGTTTCTCTCCTTCGTTATACGTTGGTTCTCCACAGATAATTAGGTCCCATAGTTCAGCTAATTCCACTTGAGAACTGGCTGTAGCCACCTGCTTCTTTTGTATGGGTAATCTTTGTCTTGTAAGATTCTGTCCCCGTAGACTATTGCAGCTCATGAAGAATGAGAAAATGTCTCTTTTTCCCCACAGTGTCCTCCGTGCACTTGCCTAAAATTTTAATTGTATGCGTACAACACATTCTCTCTCACGCATGCACGCACGCACACACACACACACACACACACACACACACACACACACACCTACACACCTACACACACATACTCTCTCTCACACACACAAATACACACACCTTGGTGTGATAGGGAGGTGTTGATTTTTAGGTGTATATGGATCTGAAAGGGAAACTAATCCTATTAATTCAAAGTGAATAACAAAGAGTAGCAGGCCTTTTCCCATGTTGTTCCATTTATTCAACCTGCTAGTGTTTTGTTCTTCCATCATAATTATTTCCCAGTCAGATCCGCACTGATTTCCTGGTGGACTTGTGTACCTCAGACTAACTTATAGAACAACGGAGCTGGGATAATTCACACTATTCCTCTGGGGTGGAGTTCTCCGTTTTTTCAAGGACATTTTTATTACAAAGCTGATGGAATTTGCATATTAATTCATTTCTTTCCATTTTTAAGATTAAATGTTGTCAACATGTATCAGTGCAAGGCTTTGACAGAGCTGATGAAATGGGTCAGTCAAGCTTGAACATTTTGGAGTATAGCAGCCATCTGCAACCTCCGAACCCCCAGTGCCAAGCGCTCTCTGTCTCTCCTGCAACTTGATTAAAGAAAAGGACTTTGACTGGGGAGGGGCGGCGGGCGGATAGGAAGAGGGGAAGGCTAAAATGATATGCCAAATTCTATCAACTTGATTAGACTGTCATTAGCGGCCGTCGATTCATAAAGTGCATTTTCATGTTTTTTTAGTTTTTTTTAGATAAAGACGAATACGATTTCCTTTCTAATACATCCCTTGTGCTTTTTTTGTATCTATTATCACACCAATAGACCGACCATCTGCAGCTCAAGGCTTCACCTATTTATTCTCATTCTGAATCACTCAAGAGTGAAGTCCAGTCCACTATCCCGCGTGATTATACGTTTCCTCGGCAGCACAACATTGATTAACTTAAACGACTGGCAATGAGCAAACCAGTTTTCAGAACGGTTTCATGTTCGCAATCATAAATAAACACAAATCCCTGACTATCGCTATGTCTTTCATATGCTGGAGTCAGTGCTGTACTAGGCACTACACAGTAAGTAGCCCTGTCTCTGTTTATCTTCTCATCCCCATGTTCATTAGTTGTCTTTGACAAGTGTTATTGCTGTTCCGTCCTTTCCGTCCTGTTCTGTCCTGTTCCATCCTGTTTCGTCCTGTACCGTCCTCTTCCGTCCTGTACCGTCCTGTACCATCCTCTTCCGTCCTGTACCATCCTGTACCGTCCTGTACCATCCTGTTTCGTCCTGTACCATCCTCTTCCGTCCTGTACCATCCTGTACCGTCCTGTACCATCCTCTTCCGTCCTGTACCATCCTGTACCGTCCTGTACCATCCTCTTCCGTCCTGTACCATCCTGTTTCGTCCTGTACCATCCTCTTCCGTCCTGTACCATCCTGTACCGTCCTGTACCATCCTCTTCCGTCCTGTACCATCCTGTACCGTCCTGTACCATCCTCTTCCGTCCTGTACCATCCTCTTCCATCCTGTATCGTCCTGTACCATCCTCTTCCGTCCTGTACCATCCTGTACCATCCTCTTCCATCCTGTATCGTCCTGTACCGTCCTGTACCATCCTCTTCCGTCCTGTACCATCCTGTACCATCCTCTTCCATCCTGTATCGTCCTGTACCGTCCTGTACTGTCCTGTTCTTGTTCTGTCTCGCTCCATCCTGTTCCATCCTGCACCGTCCTGTACCGTCCTGTTCTTGTTCTGTCTCGTTCCATTCTGTTCTGTCCTGTTCCGTCCTGTTCCGTCCTGTTCTGTCCTGTTCCGTCCTGTTCCGTCCTCTACCATCCTCTTCCATCCTGTTCCGTCCAGTTCCGTCCAGTTCCATCCTGTACATCTACTCTGTCTGATCCATTCACCTCTTCCTCCAACCCGCTAGCGAACTCCCTGAGATCTAGCCTGGCATAACTAATTTCCCTATGTTTCACTGTTGAGCACAGCGTTCACTCTGGTTAAACCAGGCTACCTGTGATTAGCAGCGGGCCAACAACCTCCTAAATGCAGCCATGACAAGACACATTCAACCCTCCCCATCGCCACCATCTCCCCCTGCACTGTTATGTCACATTCAGGGTGGGCCGTTATGATAAGGGAAGAAGAAACACACACCTTCATCTACTCCATCTAGCTTTCAATCTGACACCCACCACCTCACCCTCACCTCAGCGTCTCGCTTTCATTTCAAATCACGTAAACGGCAAAGTCATGAGAAAAGAACAGAGTAGGCCATTTATCTGGTGTTGACTGTCAAAAGTAGTGCACTATGTAGGGAATGTTGTGCTGTTTGGGACGCAGCGTGGACATGGGGCTACAGTGACCTGCAGCTGATAACAACTGGCCCGCCATATCACCGCGTCACCTCCATTACCATATTAATAATGGATGGGCCTGGGTCACATCGCCCCGTGCTCCCCTGTCCTGTGCTCCCCCACAGGGTGGCAGGCTGGGGATGTCTAGGGGAGCATGTTATCTGACCACTGGCTATGGCTGTACAGTTACAGGACAGGGAGGAGTTCCCTTGGACAAATGTCCAATCAGGGACAATAACATGAATCTTGTCTAGACGGACATACAGTACCAGTCAAAAGTTGGGACACACCTACTCATTCAAGGATTTTTCTTTATTATTTACTATGTTCTACTTTGTATAATAGTGAAGACATAAAAACTATTAAATAACACATATGGAATCATGTAGAAACCAAAAAAGTGTTATTATATAAAAATATATTTTAGATTCCTCAAAGTAGCCACCCTTTGCCTTGATGACAGCTTTGCACAAGCTTGGCATTCTCTCAACCAGCTTCACCTGGAATGCTTTTCCAACAGTCTTGGAAAAGTTGAGCTGACTTTCCTTCACTCTGCTGTTCAACTCATCCCAAACCATCTCAATTGAATTGAGGTCAGGTGATTGTGGTGGCCAGGTCATTTGATGCAGCACTCTATCTATCCTTCTTGGTCAAATAGCCCTTACACAGTCTGGAGGTGTGTTGGGTCATTGTCCTGCTGAAAATAAATGATAGTCCCACTAAGCGCAAACCAGATGGGATGGTGTATCACTGCAGAATTCTTTGGTAGCCATGCTGGTTAAATGTGCCTTGAATTCTAAACAAATCACTGACAGTGTCACCAGCAAAGCACCATCACACCTCCTCCTCCTCCATGCTTCACAGCAGGAACCACACATGTGGATATCATCCATTTACCTACTCTGCGTCTCACAAAGACATGGCGGTTGGAACCAAAAATCTCAAATTTATAACAATAGCGAGACTATATACAGGGGGGTACCGGTACAGAGTCAATGTGCTGGGGCACCGGTTAGTTGAGGTAATATGTACATGTAGGTAAAGTTATTAAAGTGACTATGTATAGATGATAATAACAGAGTAGCAGCTGTGTAAAAAGAGGGGGTGGGGGCAATGCAACTAGTCTGGGTAGGCATTCGATTAGATGTTCAGCAGTCTTATGGCTTGTGGGTAGAATCTGTTTTAGAAGCCTCTTGGACCTAGACTTGGCGCTCGGGTACCGCTTGCCGTGCAGTAGCAGAGAGAAAAGTCTATGACTAGGGTGGCTGGAGTCTTTGACAATTTTTAGGGCCTTCCTCTGACACCGCCCTGTATAGAGGTCCTGGATGGCAGGAAGCTTGGCCCCAGTGATGTACTGGTCCATTTGCACGACCCTCTGTAGAGCCTTGCGGTCAGAGGCCGAGCAGTTTTATACTAGGCAGTGATGAGGACTCATACCAAATCTTTTCAGTCTCCTGAGGTGGAATAGGTCTTGTCGTGCCCTCTTCACAACTGTCTTGGTGTGCTTGGACCATGTTAGTTTGTTGGTGATGTGGACACCAAGGAACTTGAAGCTCTCAACCTTCTCCACTGCAGCCTCGTCGATGAGAATGGGGGCATGCTCAGTCCTCTTTTTCCTTTAGTCCACAATCATCTCCTTTGTCTTGATCACGTTGAGGGAGTGGTTGTTGTCCTGGCACCACACGACCAGGTCTCTGACCTCCACCAAATGTCCAGGTCTCTGTCTCGTCGTTGTCGGTGATCAGGCCTACCACTGTTGTGTCATTGGCAAACTTAATGATGGTGTTGGAGTTGTGCCTGGCCGTGCAGCCTTGAGTGAACAGGAAGTACAGGAAGGAACTGAGCACGCACCCCTGAGGGGCCCCTGTGTTGAGGATCAGCTTGGCTGATGTGTTGTTACCTACCCTTACCAACTGGGGGCGGCCCGTTAGGAAGTCCAGGATCCAGTTGCAGAAGGAGGTGTTTAGTCCCAGGGTCCTTAGTTTATTGATGAGCTTTGAGGGCACTATGGTGTTGAACGCCAAGCTGTAGTCAATGAATATCATTCTCACATAGGTGTTCCTTTTGTCCAGGTGGGAAAGGGCAGTGTGGAGGGCAATAGAGATTGCATCATCTGTGGATCTGTTGGGACGGTATGCAAAATGGAGTGGATCTAGGGTTACTGGGATAATGGTGTTGATGTGAGCCATGACCAGCCTTTCAAAGCACGTCATGGCTACAGACGTGAGTGCTTCGGGTTGGTCGTCATTTAGGCAGGTTACCTTAGTGTTCTTGGGCACAGGCTTAAAACATGTTGGTATTACAGACTCGGACAGGGAGAGGTTGAAAATGTCAGTGAAGACACTTGCCAGTTGGTCAGTGCATGCCCGCAGTACACTCTCAACTGTGCTTCCCTTTATAGTCTGTAATAGTTTGCAAGCCCTGCCACATCCGACGAGCATCAGAGCCGGTGTAGTACGATTCGATCTTAGTCCTGTATTGACGCTTTGTCTGTTTGTTGGTTCGTCGGAGTGCATAGCGGGATTTCTTATAAGCTTCTGGGTTTGAGTCCCGCTCCTTGAAAGCGGCAGCTCTAGCCTTTAGCTCAGTGCGGATGTTGCCTATAATCCATGGCTTCTGGTTGGGTTATGTACGTACTGTCACTATGGGTGCACTTATTGATGAGGCCAATGACTGATGTGGTGTATTCCTCAATGTCATCGGAGGAATCCCGGAACATAATCCAGTCTGTGCTAGCAAAACAGTCATGTAGCTTAGCATCTGCTTCATCTGACCACTTCTTTATTGATCTAGTCACTGGTGCTTCCTGCTTAAATTTTTGCTTGTTAGCAGGAATCAGGAGGATATAATTATGGTCAGATTTTGCCGAATGGAGGGCAAGGGAAAGCTTTGTATGTGTCTCTGTGTGTGGAGTAAAGGTAGTCCAGAGTTTTTTTCCTCTGGTTGCACATTTAACATGCTGATAGAAATTAGGTAAAACGAATTTAAGTTTCCCTACATTAGTCTCCGACTACTAGGAGCGCCGCCTCTGTGTGAGCGTTTTCTTGTTTGCTTATGCTGGAATACAGCTCATTCAATGCTGTCTTAGTGCCAGCCTCTGTCTGTGGTAGAATGTAAACAGCTACGAAAATACAGATGAAAACTCTCTAGGTAGATAGTGTGGTCTGCAGCTTATCATGAGATACTCAGGCAAGCAATAGCTCGAGACTTTCTTAGATATCGTGCACCAGCTGTTGTTTACAAAAAGACATAGTCCGCCGCCCCTTGTCTTACCAGACGCCGCTGTTCTATCCGGCTGGTCCAGCGTATAACCAGCCAGCTGTATGTTGATAGTGTTGTCGTTCAGCCACGACTCTGTGAAGCATAAGATATTACAGTTTTGAATGTCCCATTGGTAGTTTAATCTTCCGCGTAGGTCATCTATTTTATTCTCCAAAGATTGTACGTTTGCTTGCAGAATGGAAGGAAGTGGAGGTTTATTTGATCGCCTACGAATTCTCAGAAGGCAGCCCGCCCTCTGGCCCCTTTTTCTCCGCCTCCTCTTCACGCAAATGACAGGGATCGGGGCCTGTTCCCGAGAAAGCAGTATATGATTCGTGTTGGACTTGTTAAAGGAAAAAAAGGATTCTCCCAGTCCGTGGTGAGTAATCGCAGTCCTAATATCCAGAAGTTATTTTCGGTCATAAGAGACGATAGCAGCAACATTATGTGCAAAATAAGAAAGAAAAAAAAGTTACAAATAACGTAAATAAATGAAGAAATAACACAATCGGGCCTCCCGGGTGGCGCAGTGGTTAAGGGCGCTGTACTGCAGCGCCAGCTGTGCCATCAGAGATTCTGGGTTCTCGCCCAGGCTCTGTCGTAACCGGCCACGACCGGGAGGTCCGTGGGGCGACGCACAATTGGCCTAGCGTCGTCCGGGTTAGGGAGGGCTTGGCCAGTAGGGATGTCCTTGTCTCATCGCGCACCAGCGACTCCTGTGGTGGGCCGGGCGCAGTGCGCGCTAACCAAGGTTGCCAGGTGCACGGTGTTTCCTCCGACACATTTGTGCGGCTGGCTTCCGGGTTGGATGCACACTGTGTTAAGAAGCAGTGCGGCTTGGTTGGGTTGTGTATCGGAGGACGCATGACTTTCAACCTTCGTCTCTCCCGAGCCCGTATGGGAGTTGTAGCGATGAGACAAGATAGTAGCTACTAAAACAATTGGATACCACGAAATTGGGGAGAAAAAGGGGTAAAAATTCAACAAAAAAAACAAAAACAATCGGTTGGGGACACGTAAAATATCAGCCTTCATCTCCGGCGCCATTGCTCTACCACTGCTTCACACAGTCTCCTCTGAACAGTTCATGTTGAGATGTGTCTGTTACTTCAACTCTGTGAAGCATTTATTTGGGCTGCAATTTCTGAGGCTCTAATGACCTTATCCTCTGCAGCGAAGGTAACTCTGCGTCTTCCTTTCCTGTGGCGGTCCTCATGAGAGCCAGTTTCTTTATAGCGCTTGATGGTTTTTGCGACTGCACTTGAAACTTTCAAAGTTCTTGAAATGTTCCGTATTGACTAACCTTCATGTCTTAAAGTAATGATAGACTGTTGTTTCTCTTTGATTTTTTGATCTGTTCTTGGCATAATATGGACTTGGTCTTTGACCAAATAGGGCTATCTTCTGTATACCACCCCTACCTTGTCACAACACAACTGATTGGCTCAAATGCATTAAGAAGGAAAAGAATTCCACAAATAAATTGTTAACAAGGCACACCTGTTCATTGAAATGCACCTCATGAAGCTGGTTGAGAGAATGCCAAGAGTGTGCAGAGCTGTCATCAAAGGCAAGTGTGGCTACTTTGAAGAATCTCAAATATAAAATATATTTTGATTTGTTTAACACTTTTTTGGTTACTACATGATTCCATATGTGTTATTTCATAGTTGTGATGTCTTCACTATTATTCTGCAGTGTCGAAAATAGTACAAATAAAGAAAAACCCTTGAATGAGTAGGTGTGTCCAAACTTTTGACTGGTCCTGTATTTGTGGTTGAGATAACCATAATCAGTGTATGGAAGGTCTCTATGAAGTCTGGTCTGATATGTTAAACAGCATGTAGATGCGGGCTGGGAATCTGAAAACTTGATGTTGAAGAGATCAACATTCATCTTCAGTTCTTTTTATGACAAACTCTTTTGGCAAGCTTCTGATTTAGCCTTTTACATTTTAATAGACACAATAGAAATGATTGTTAGTTAGTCAACAAGACCCCTGTTTTTTTTTATTCACGTTGATGGACTATATGGCTGTAGCTCCCTGATTGGAATAATACATGAATTTGAAGGGATTTATGTCAATTTTAAAGAGAATTTACAACTCGGGATTGAATTATCACTTCACTCTTCGGGGCCTTTCTGATTTCTTTGCACCTCCGCGTGGATCTGCTGTGTTGATCGTGGTAGCGTCAGCGCTTCATCCTTCCATTTGGCTGTAAACGTACGCCTGTAAGCACGTCTCACGTTGCCTTCATCTAGAGCTTGACATGGTGACTCAGGTGGGGTTCCAGCTTAGATAGATACAACGGCTCTCAAATAGAGAGGAGATTTAGAGAATGTTTTAGGGGAAATCGTTGGACGTTTCGTTTTCCAAGCAAATGCGAAACAGGCCTGTTTATAAAGGATATATTTATGAGTAGACCCTTATATAAGTGTATTTATACTCATGGTTTGTCATGTTGTAGTTATCATATTGGCACTACGTACATGTAGGGGGGGTTTAGAGAATATTTCAGGGAAAACCTTTGGAAGTTTAGTTTTCAAACAAAGTGTTTTTCCTTGTTTTTCCTTTCCACGTTGGTACTTCAGTTTTTATTATTCAGTGTATATCATATAGAAGTTACTCCTCTGGTACTAAAAGTCTTATTTTAGAAGCACCTTTTGTATCCTCTGCGATTTTCCAGACAGCAATACTTTCTGTATTGTCAACCAAGGCATATCACCACTTTATTAAGCTATATTAGAGATGCTCCATGTTTGGTTGGAAGAATGTGTTTTCATCAATTAACGTAATCACTTGGTCTAGGAGAAACATATTGGAACATTTTTGCTTCTATTTATCCTAATTTATCTTTAGAGATGTATTGTGAAATCAGCAAAGTGCCTGGGCACTTAGTGATGGAGAGCGAAATTGGCTGTCAAGGAAATGCAGCTATTATATTGTATTACAATATAAGAGGTGCCTCTTGAAAGGTCTCAGGGGGTCCTGTAGGGAGAGCTCTGTGTGATACGTACAGATTCCCACCACTAGCCGCCTCAGTGGCATTGCATGATGTTGAAATGGCATCTAGTGGCAACCATTTAAGAAGGATATTGACCTTGATGAAAAAAGAAACAGGAATCCAGTGCTCCACTCTAGAGAGAAATACAGTATATATTCACCCTTTCCACTCCCACTGTTAAACTGGACACCTGTCATAGTACCTCAATCATTAGTTGATATCTTGAATTCGCCATACAGGAATGTTTTAAATTAATCTCCCTCCCTGCGAGTGTTGGCTAGAGGGTTACTGGGTGTAGAGGATAGGAGGCACAAGTGACAGAGGAGGACAAGGTGCCTAACGACATTTTTCCTGTCAACCTCTAATTATTAATGCCGCCATTGCAATACAGGTCTCTCTCTGTATGTTTCATATCCCGCTCACACGTACACACACATAGACACACACACACACACACACACACACACACACACACACACACACACACACACACACACACACACACACACACACAGACACACTTTCTCTCCCAAACACAAAGACGAGCTGTATTGAAAAATCACCCTCTACCTCTCAATATGGAGCCAGCCAGCAGAGCCTTCCAATTAGTACAGGGCCTGGTGCATTATATATCATTACTAATGTACAGAGAGAGGCCCTCATTCATCAGAGCGGGGCGAGACAAGGACCTCCCCGCGTCTAGATATGGAGGACAGACACACTGAGCCTGAGCCATGGGCTATACACTTTATCTTGATTTATCTGTGCGTTAAATGCTTGACGCTTTGAATTGGTACTAATATTTATATAAATGTAAATTGAGGAATATTAGCAGCCGGAGTATGGGAGCCTCGCTAAGGCATATAAGTCATTTAAGACAGGGAGCTTGTAGCTTGTAGAAGTGTCTTGGCTTTGTAGCAGCTTCCTCCTCTGAGTCGTCCCAGGTGTGTAGAAATGGTATGGTGACGGGGGTTGTCAGGGAGAGGAGAGGAGCAACAGGGGGATAAAGAACTGCCAGTGGGTTATTGATGATGGTCAACAATCCACACCACAGCACAGAAAGTAATACTTTTAACGTCTCATCACTTACACACAGAGACGGTTCATTCTGAGGGCTTTCATCAGGAAAATGAATCCAGACCGGAAGACCATGCCAAACCGTAAATTATGCTCCCAAATAATTTTCTCTTTTTAAGAAGTAATCTTTTATGGTGTCATTTTTTATATTCGATCCAGGCTTGTAAAGCTTATTGTCTTGTATAGTTTAACATTTCACTGCAAAGTGCTCTGGCACTTGATGTTTGACGGCTGCTTACTCTACATGTAAAGATGTGGTAGGCTACATTAACCTTTCAAGGTTTGGGCACTGCTCTCTTTTTACTATCAACATAAACATGCATGGATCTCAATATGGTCACTTGACCACACGATTAGGTGGTAATCACTCTATGGTTTACGTGTTAGCACGGTACTTAATGTATTACAACCCTATAACACATACCTACAGTACAGTAAATCATTATTCTCCCATGCAGTATCAAAAACCATTCATTGGGCTGGCGCTGCCCTCGCAATAGAACCACGGGTGTGTCCCAAATGGCACCCTTTCCCCTATATAGTGCACTCATTTTGAGTAAAGTCTCAAAAGTAGCACACTATAAAGGGAATAGGGTGCCATTTGGGACGAATACAGTATCATGTGAAATCAGCCTCTCTATCTAGGAACACAAATTATCCCCTGTGCCACACTATAATAATCAGAGTAATGCTCCAACAGACCAGATATTACCATTAGTTTGATGAAGAAAGTATTGCAATGGCGTTCGACGTGTCTGACTCGTAAATTGCCCAGTCTATAATTCACATTCACATCATAACCGCCAACTAACAGAAGCCCACTGGTGGTGAAACACACCACCACCGTCCAACCCCTCACAAATGACTCTGATGTTGCTTTAGTTAGACGTCCGTAGGGTGAAAAAAGAGCCCTGTGTCTTTAAGGCCAGTCGGTTGGCTCGTGCCTTCCCTCCTTCCCTAATGAAAATTCTCAGTTCGAAGAGGCTCTGATCTTGTGTTTTAGTAAAATAGAACTCTGCAGCTGACTGGCAGCTCTGATCTAAAGCATTTAAGTGTACGTTTTGATCTCTCTGCCTTTGATTAAAACTAATGAGCTCATTTAATTCAAAATGGGAATCTGTGATAAGAGAAATAAGGTTGATGTGATTGGATTAGAGAGGCGAATTAAACTCCTAGAGCTACTGCTGAAGTTTGTGGCTGCTGCTGCTTATACGGTGTATTAAAAAGCTGTTGGCGTATTCTGCTGTGTTAGATGATGAGCAAAATTTCATAGTAATTCATATTTAATCAGAAGAAATGAAATGACTAAATATAACATGGCTCTGGCTTCTCCCCAGAGTGATAAAGGACTGGTTAGATTTTAAATGACATTTAATTCATGTCCTCAGAAAAGAAGAGAAAAAACCGTCGCCTTGTGAAAGAGAATGGCACCACCACCCCTCACCCCCTCCCCCCGGCCTCCTCACCCCTCCCTTCATCCCTCCTTCCCCACCCTCCTCCTTTACACTGATCACATTGTTTCCGGTTCCAGAGACCCAAAGTCACTGCAGCCTTGTTATATGCAGAGTAGCAGAAAACCGGATTTTCCAGGTGTGCTGTTTTAGTAATCCCATTTCAATGTAATCTCCTAGTCTTGTCCATGGCTGTGTGTCTGCCTGTCTGCCTGTAGAGTAAAGTGGAGGCTGTCTAATGTCCTGTCCAGCTTTGGGGACAGAGACAGTCAGGGGAGACGAACGCATGCACACGCACACACACAGACAAACACACACACGGTCTTGTTTAACTAACCTGGGGACGCAACATTGATTCCCATTCAAAATCCTATTCTCCCTAACACCTAACCCTAAACCTAACCCTAACCCTAACCTTAACCCCAAAACCTAACCTTAACCTTAACCTGAAGCTTACCTTTTTAAAAATATTTTATTGAATGTGTTGTGTATTTTTGACCCCTTTTTCTTCCCAATTTCGTGATATCCAATTTTTTTTATTTGATTTAACCTTTATTTAACCAGAAAGGGCTCATTGAGATTTAAAATATATTTTTCAAGAGCGTCCTGGCCAAGATAGGCAGCACCAAGTCATTACAAAAATTACAGACAAACAACATGAAAAACTACAAGTAATCTAGTAAAAACCATAGAATTCACAAGAGTATAACAAAATCAAAAACAGCTCATTAAAAACATTGACAGGTCAGGGAATCAGTCTCAAGATCATTTATCAGTGATTTAAAAATACCAATCGGGACAAGTTCTTCCAGTTTAAGTAGAGTACATAAAAGCCCTTTTCAGTTCGGACATTTGGAACAGTTAGCAGGATAAAGTCCAGCGAACGAATAGAGTACCCACCACATTTCTGAACAATAAAAATGCCCAAATAAAAAGGTAGTAAACGCAAAATGGCTTTGTAAATAAAAGTATACCAGTCACTGAGCCTACGAGTGACTAGAGAAGGCCAGCCAACCCTGGTATACAAAGTGCAGTGGTGCGTAAGGGTTTTGCAGTTTAAAATAAATCTCAAAGTGCCATGGGGTGTCAATTGATCTCAAACACTAAGCGGAAGCATTCATATATAAAATATCCCCATAGTCTAGTAAAGGCATAAATGTAGCTGATACTAGCCTCCTGGCTTCAAAAGAAAAACAGGCCTTATTCCTAAAATAAAATCCCAATTTCAGCTTAAATTTTTTTGTAAATTGTTGATTGTTGTTGACGAGGCACAACAGTAAATAACAGTATCATCAGCATAAAAATGTTGCGCATTTTGGACATTTTTGTCTAAATCATTTATATAAATAGTGAGAGGACCAAGTACAGAGCCTTGGGGCACACATTAAAGACAGACAATTTAACAGACATAAGCCCATCAAATTGAGTGCACTGAGTTCTATCAGACAGATAGTTAGCAAACCATGCAACTGCATGCTCTGAAAGACCTACACTCGACAATCTCTGCCTTAGTATAGCATGATCAACTGCATGCTCTGAAAGACCTACACTCGACAATCTCTGCCTTAGTATAGCATGATCAACTGTATCAAAAGCCTTAGAGAGATCAATAAAAACTGAGACAGTGCTGTTTTTTGTCAAGGGCTTCAGTGATATCATTTAAAACCTTCATGGCTGCTGTAATTGTGCTATGCTTCTTCCTGAAGCCCGATTGGTACGTTGATAAAATAGAGTTAGTAAATAAAAACAATTTTAGCTGTTCACGCACAAGTGTTTCAAGTATTTTCATCAGGGGTGACAGCTTTGAGATTGGCCTATAATTATTTAAAAGAGTTGGATCTCACCCTTTTAAAAGTGGTAGGACAAATGCTGATTTCCAGAATTTCATTACATTTCAGGGTTAGATTGAACAGATATGTAAGTGGTTCAGCTATGAAATCAGCTGCCAGATTTAAAAAACAGGGATCCAAAAGATCAGGACCTACAGGCTTTCTCTGATCTAAGGATTTCAGGGCTTAATGTACCACCTGCACTGAGAATGGCAAAAAGCTAAAAGTTTGACCAGCTCTCACTGGTTCCTCCACACAGGGTTGTACAGAGACAGAGGACATTGAATCAAACAGCCTACCAGATGATACAAAGTGCTCATTGAAACAATTCAGCATTTCAGTTTTGTCATATATAGCAACAGAGTCCTTCAAAACACAACGGTAATTCATTAACATGACTGTTACCAGACATAGACTTAATTAATAGCCTTCCAAAACTTTCTAGGGTCATTCAGGTTATCAGTGGTAACAGACATAAAATATTCTGATTTGGCCTTCCTGAGAAGAAAATAACACTTGTTTCGTAACTGCATAAAAATAAGCCAATCGGCATCAGAACATGATTTCCTTGCTTTAGCCCAGGCTAGATTACGTTCTTGAATAATACAAGACAGCTCAGAAGAAAACCATGGATTATCCCGCCCTTTAACCCTGAACCTGCAGAATGGGGCATGTTTGTTTACTATTTGGGAAAAACCACCATGAAAGAATTTCCAGGCAGTTTCCACATCAGGGATAAACTCAATCTGCTCCAGTCAAAATAAAACAAATCATGAAAGAAAGCCTGCTCATTAAAACACTTCAAATTTCTCTTACGAATAAAATGTGGGTTTGTCTTTGGAACCTTATTATTTCTAACAGCAACAATGGTCACTTCAATCATTACAAAAAACACCAACCGCAGAATATTTATGTGGAACATTTGTCAATATCAAATCAATCAGGGAGGATTTATCTGGACATTTAAGATTTGGGCGCCTGGGTGAGTTAATCAACTGGGTAAGATTCATAGAATTACAAAACATTTTTAATGTTTAACCCGGAAGCCAGCCGCACCAATGTGTTGGAGGAAACACCGTACACCTGGCGACCGTGTCAGAGTTTATGCACCTGGCCCGCCACAGGAGTCGCTAGTGCGCGATGGGACAAGGACAACCCTCCCCTAACCTGGACAACTCTGGGCCAATTGTGCGCCGCCTCATGGGTCTCCCGGTTGCGGCCGGCTGCGACAAAGCCATGTATCAAACCTGGATCTGTAGTGACGCCGCTCGCAGTGCCTTAGATCGCTGCGCCATTCAGGAGGCCCCTAAACCTTACCGTTAACCCCTTATTTGAATCCTAACCATAATTCTAATCCAAATCACAAACTCTAATTCTAACCTTAACCCTAAACCCCTTAGAAATAGCCTTTAATCAATAATCAACCCAATTTTTCTTAGTTACCTGTTCTTGTTGGGACTTCTGGTCCCCAAAAGTATAGTTTAACATGTCTTCTCACACACACACACACACACACACACACTCAGCGAGACAAGAAGGGGCGGGCCTGTCTGCACCTATATTATCCCCCCAGATGGATTGAATGTTATGAATATGCATTTGATTATTAAGCCTTGATCAGGAGCGCAGGAACACAGAGTGACAAATGGACCATTTCACCTTTGACTAATAGGTATCCTCATTGTGTTCTGTTGCCGAGACTCAGACTGACCTCAGTCGTGGTCGTTTTTAAATGCGTTGAGACGAAGATGACAAACGTATGTTTAGAATTGACTTTGGATCTTGAACTTTGTTGAATCAAGGATGAATATCATTGTTTAGAGTTAGATGAGCTCTAATTCATTGACAATGTCACGCTTGTTTGTTTGTGCATATAAAAAGAAACGTGAATCAACTCTAATAAGTATTCCATTACATGAAATTGCAATATTGTACTTCATGGAGAATACATACTACACTTAGCTCAATGAAAAGAAACATGCACTTGACTTTTGAACAATTACAGTGTTAGACGAAGCAGAGGTTGTACGCTATTACAGAACATGATTAAAACATTGTCCAACTTATATTGGCAACTTGTATTGTGTTGATTTTATTGAGGGTTTTTTTCAAACTAGAAGATTACCTGGGAGATGATAGAAACTCAATGAGAAGTTACTACGTCTGCCCATCTTACTTAATATCACACCACCTCTCTTAGGCTTACTACAAAACACTACTACAAACACACAGATGTATTGGCCAGATAATGTAAAGTAACCGTGCGTGTGTGTGTGTGTGTGTGTGTGTGTGTGTGTGTGTGTGTGTGTGTGTGTGTGTGTGTGTGTGTGTGTGTGTGTGTGTGTGTGTGTGTGTGTGTGTGTGTGTGTGTGTTTGCCTCCACAGTTGAGTCCACCAGCCCCAGCCTGCTTTCCCCAGACAACACTCTAGAGCGCTCCTTCTTCATCCGTATGAAGTCCACACTGACCAAGAGAGGTGTCCATATCAAGTCTTCAGGCTATAAGGTAAGACCCAGAGGCACAGTGGCCAAGCCACAGAGATCCTATAATCCACATTCCCTCAGCAGTATGGTGTTACATACAGTGCATTCGGAAAGTATTCAGGCCCCTTGACTTTTTCCACATTTTGTTATGTTACAGCCTTATTATTTTTCTCCCCTCGTCAATCTACACACAATACCTCATAATGAAAGAGCAAAAACAGGTTTTTAGAAATGTTTGCACATTTTATAAAAATATCAAATTTACATAAGTATTCAGACCCTTTACTCAGTATTTTGTTGAAGAACAAGCTTGGCACACCTGTATTTGTGGAGTTTCTCTGAATCTTCTCTGCCGATCCTCTCAAGCTTTGTGAGGTTGGATGGGGAGCGTCGCTGCGCAGCTATTTACAAGTCTCTCCAGAGATGTTCGATCGGGTTCAAGTCCGGGCTCTGGCTGGGCCATGCAAGGACATTCAGAGACTTGTCCCGAAGACACTCCTGTGTTGTCTTGGCTGTGTGCTTATGGTCATTGTCCTGTTGGAAGGTGAACCTTTTCCCCAGGTCCTGAGCGCTCTGGAGCAGATTTTCATCAAGGATTTGAACATTTTACACTTTAGGAACAAACCCCCCCCATGCTGCCACCACCATGTTTCACCGTAAGGATGGTGCCAGGTTTCCTCCAGATGTGACGCTTGGCATTCAGGCCAAAGAGTTCAATCTTGGTTTCATCAGACTAGAGAATCTTGTTTCTCATGGTCTGAGAGTCCTTTAGGTGCCTTTTGGCAAATCTCCAAGCGAGCTGTCATGTGCCTTTTACTGAGGAGTGGCTTCTGTCTGGCCACTCTACCATAAAGGCTTTGGTAGAGTGCTACAGAGATGGTTGTCCTTCTGGAAGGTTCTCCAATCTCCACAAAGGAACACTGGAGCTCTGTCAGAGTGACCATCATGTTCTTGGTCACCTCCCTGGCCAAGGCCCTTCTCCCCCAAATTCTCAATTTGGCCTGGCGGCCAGCTCTAGGAAGAGTCTTGGTGGTTCTTAACTTCTTCCATTTAAGAATGATGGAAGCCGCTGTGTTCTTGAGGACCTTCAATGCTGCAGAAATGTGTTGGTACCCTTCTCCAGATCTGTGCCTCGACACAATCCTGTCTTGGAGCTCTACGGACAATTACTTCGATTTCATGGCTTGGTTTTAACTCAGACATGCACTGTCAACTGTGGGACCTTAAATAGACAGGTGTGTGCCTTTCCAAATCATGTCCAATCAATTGAATTCACTACAGGTGGACTCAATCAAGTTGTAGAAACATCTCAAGTATGATCAATGGGAAACATGATGCACCTGAGCTCAATTTCGAGTCTCATAGCAAAGGGTTTGAACACTTATGTAAATAAGGTATTTTTGTTTTTATTTTGTTATAAATTTGTTAACATGTTAAAAAAAAAACATTTTTTTCGCTTTGTCATTATAGGGTAATGTGTGTAGATAGATTTGTTTTATTTAATCAATTTTAGAATAAGGCTGTAAAGTAACAAAATGTGGAAAAAGTCAAGGGGTCTGAATACTTTCCGAAGGCACTGTATATACACTGAATATACAAAACTTTAAGAACAACATCCTAATATTGAGTTGCCCCCCCCCTCCCCACAAGGTGTCAAAACCTCTAGAAGGTGTCAAAAGCGTTCCACAGGGATGCTGGCCCATGTTCTTAATATTTTGTATGGCGTTCTATATGTAATTCTACGGCACTGTAGTCATCATCATACTCATAGCATGTCAGAGAAATTGTAGCTGTCGGTGTAAAACATTATTTTATCGAGAAAAAGTCAAGCAGGCTCAACATTAAGTTGATAAGATGTGTGGCTTCTGGGGTTTGGAACAGAGATATAGGATTAAGGCTGATGCTATGGGCTGTAAGGACACACAGGGACGAGCCCAGCCTCATCCTGATGCCTCTATCTCTCTCTAAGGATCTCCATATCATCTCTGTCTCTTTGTCTGTGTCTGGCCTCATTCTGGCATTATCCCACCCTAATGCACTTTGTGTTCTCAAGGGTAAACCCAACAGCAGTGGAGCGGGATTGGATATATCTCTCCAATGCCTTTATTCTATATTGTATTTGCAGTAGCAAAGTTTGCCGGACTAAGAATGAGAAGGTAGAAAGAAATTGACCGTCTGACTTGACACCAAAAATTGGGTTTCGTTGGTCTTGGACGATAATGGGTGGCTCTTCCTGAGAGAGAGAGAGAGAGAGAGAGGGAGAGAGGAGAAAAGGACAGGAAGTGGTGGAGGTGGGAAAGTGTTGGGTGCCCCTTTTCTGTTCCTACAGCCCATCCATAATGAGTCCCTGTGTACATAAAGAGAGAGAGAGAGAGGGAGAGGGAGAGAGAGAGAGAGGGAGAGGGAGAGGGAGAGGGAGAGAGAGGGAGAGGGAGAGAGAGAGAGAGAGAGAGAGGGAATCCAAAAGTCTCTTTCCATAGTTCTACATCTCCCATGTTGTTTGCCATGTCCACCCAGACATATGCAAATAACCATGAAGTATGGACGCCATGGTGCCCAGGCATAAATATTCACATACACACACATGCATACATTACAGGCCAGACAAGGACACCTCTTATTGCGTTTACTTTAAATTAAGTCAACACTTGTGTTGTTACAGGCGGGTGGTTGGTAGGTATGAATTTTGCATACAGCATCCACCAGGCATTAGGTGATCTGCTCCTCCAGCTGAGAACCCGGGCGGCGAAGCGAGGTGATGCACGGCAACGTCGGCGGCACGCATCATGGCCGCTTATATCCCCACTTCACTCTGGAGGTCAAATCAAAGTGAATTCTGCTCTAGCTTTAAACCCATCTTTTTTAAACAGATCTCAGCCCATCTCATTTAATGTGCTCATGTAAAGGTTCTCCATCATTATTTGTGCTGTATCACATTTCAAAAGCACTCCAGAGAATCCCTGGGAACAGATGAATCTTATTTCTTATGTATACCTCTTCTATATTCACTGGCGGGGGAGAGAGTGCATTGTGTGCTGAACCATGAATTATAAAAATTGATCCCTTTGTTATGTTGGCTTGTATTAAATTGAGATATGCTATTCATCTGCCTCTCACTGCCGCTGTTGTGAACCCTTGCCGTGTCAGTTTGCATTTAGCTGCTTGAGCATATTTAATGTTTCGCCAGAGCTTATGATGTTCTTGCCAAGAGCACTCCTGCAGCAATCTAGCTAGCCGCCGTTTGCTTTGTGGCAATTACTTGAAAAGTTGTCTTTTTCAAACTAACTTTTAATGCCCCAAGCTTTGGGCTTCTGAAAATATAATTTCCATTTTGTACGTTTTTAATACATTTGAATGTTTATTTATTTAACAGAGAGCTCCTTTGTATTCAATTGAGTGAAGCAGAGCAGTGTGTATTTTATTTTTGCATGGGATGGTGTCCTCTGGAGCAAAGCATCATGGGCTTGTTCCATCCAGCCAGTACAGTCATTAGATGTCTTCCTCTGCCCTGGTTTCGTTGTGCTGCTGTGATGTCCTATTGAAACCTGCCAACCAACAGCCTTGTCAAATGTGTGTCAGCACCTACCTGGCCGTCACTGGCCGAGGTCTGATCAAGATAGACAGCATACTGTCTGACTGATGTGTGAGCCTGATCGGCAGACTGTTCCAGACCTGGGTTCAAGTACTATTTCAAATCATTTCAAATACTAAAGCTGGGCTTGATTGAGCTTACCTGGCACACTGGACCTAATTGAGAAGTTGGAAAACCCAGGTTTCAGGCAGGCTAAAGCAAACACTAAAACTATTTGAAAGATGTCAACATTTTTCACTTAGTCAGCTGAGGGATTCGAAGCGCTAGGCTACCTGCCGCCCTAGATCTGTCCAACACTTTGCTGCCCAACGGACTGTAGGGAACTCTCATATGCAGAGTGATTCTGAATGGATCAGCCAGACATTGATTGACATGATACATACAGTTAAAGTCGGACGTTTACATACACTTAGGTTGGAGTCATTAAAATTCGCTTTTCAACCGCTCCACAAATCTATTGTTAACAAACTATAGTTTTGGCAAGTCGGTTAGGACATCTACTTTGTGCATGCCACAAGTAATTTTTCCAACAATTGTTTACAGACAGATTATTTCACTTATAATTCACTGTATCAGAATTCCAGTGGGTCAGAAGTTTACATACACTAAGTTGACTGTGCCTTTAAACAGCTTGGAAAATTCATCCTTGGGAGCAATTTCCAAACGCCTGAAGGTACCACATTCATCTGTACAAACAATAGTACGCAAGTATAAACACCATGGGACCACGCAGCCGTCATACCGCTCAGGAAGGAGACACATTCTGTTTCCTAGAGATGAACATACTTTGGTGCGAAAAGTGCAAATCAATCCCAGAACAACAGCAAAGGACCTTGTGAAGATGCTGGAGGAAACAGGTACAAAATTATCTATATCCACAGTAAAATGAGTCCTATATCGATATAACCTGAAAGGCCACTCAGCTAGGAAGAAACAACTGCTCCAAAACCATCATAAAAAAGCCAGACTACTGTTTGCAACTGCACATGGGGACAAAGATCTTTCTTTTTCGAGAAATGTCCTCTGGTCTGGGGAAACTGTTTGGCCATAATGACCATCGTTATGTTTGGAGGAAAAAGGGGGAGGTTGAGTGTTGATCATTGCTAGACAGCCATTTTTCAAGTCTTGCCATATATTTTCAAGCCAATTTAAGTCAAAACTCAGGGACATTCAATGTCGTCTTGGTAAGCAACTCCAGTGTATATTTGATCTTGTGCTTCAGGTTATTGTCCTGCTGAAAGGGGAATTCATCTCCCAGTATCTGGTGGAAAGCAGACTGAACCAGGTTTTTCTCTGGGATTTTGCCTGTGGTTAAAGTTGTATTCCATTTATTTTTATCCTAAAAAACATCCTTGTCCTTGCTGATGACAAGCATACCCGTAACATGATGCAGCCACCACCATGCTTGATAATATGAAGAGTGGTACTCAGTGATGTGTTGTTTTGGATATGCCCCAAACATAAAGCTTTGTATTCAGGAATAAAAGTTCATTTCATTTCTTTGCAGTTTTTGTCGCAAACAGGATGCATATTGTGGAATATTTGTATTCTGTACAGGCCTCCTTTTCAATCTGTCCTGTATTGGGGAGTAATCACAATGTTCTTGATCCATCCTCAGTTTTTGATATCACTACTATTAAACTCTGTAACTTTTTTTAAAATCACCATTGTCTCATGGTGACATCCCTGAGTGGTTTCCTTCCTCTCTGGCAACTATTAGGAAAGAGCCTGTATCTTTGTAGTGATTGGGTGTATTGATACACCACCCAAAGCCTAATTAATAACTTTAACATTTCAAAGGGATTTTCAGCATCTGCTTTTGTCATTTTTATACATCAACCAACCTTCTTTGTGAGGCATTGAAAAACTTCCCTGGTCTTTGTGGTTGAATCTGTGCTTGTAATTCACTACTCGATTGAGGGACCTTACTGATAATTGTATGTGTGGGGTACAGAGATGGGGTAGTCATTCAAAAAATCATGTTAACCACTATTATTAAACATGGAATGAGTCCATGCAACTTCTTATGCGATTTGTTTACTCCTGAACTTAGTTAGGCCTGAGTTAAGTATTCAAAGGGGTTTCATTTCAGCTTGACATTTTTTATTAATAAAACAAAATTTCTACAAACAAAATTTCAATTTGACAATATGAGGTATTGTGTGTAGATCCGTGACACAAAATCTGAATTTAATCCATTTTAAATTCAGGCTGTAACACAACAAAGATGTGGAAAAGTAAAGGGGTGTGAATACTTTCTGAAAGCCCCAATGCCAACGGTAAAGTTTGGTGGAGGAGGAATAATGGTCTGGGGTTGTTTTTATGTTATATATATATATATATTTATTTTTTTACCCCTTTTCCTCCCCAATTTTGTGGTATCCAATTGGTAGGCCGAGAGGCCGAGAGCCATGCGTCCTCCGAAAATCACAACCCAACCAAGCCGCACCGCTTCTTGACACAATGCCCACTTAACCAAGAAGCCAGCCGCACCAATGTGTCAGAGGAAACTCCATACACCTGGAGACTGTGTCAGCATGCACTGCACCCAGCCCACTACAGGAGTCACTAGTGCGCGATGAGATAAGGATCTCCCTGCCGGCCAAACCCTCCCCTAACCCGGATGATGCTGGGCCAATTGTGGGCCGCCCCATGGGTCTCTCGGTCGCGGCTGGCTGCGACAGAGCCTGGACTCGAACCCAGAATCTCTAGTGGCACAGCTAGCAATGCCATGCACTGCGCCACTCAGGAGGCCTGGGGCTGTCTTTCATGGTTCGTGCTAGGCCCCTTAGTTCCAGTGAAGGGAAATCTTAACCTTATTTATATACATATTCAGACCTTTTGCTATTAAACTCAAAATTGAATTCAGGTGCATCCTGTTTCCATTGATCATCCTTGAGATGTTTCTACAACTTGATTGGAGTCCACCTGTGGTAAATTAAATTGATTGGACATGATTTGTAAAGGCACACACCTGTCTATATAAGGTCCCACAGTTTACAGTGCATGTCAGAGAGAAAAAAATCAAGCCATGAGGTTGAAGGAATTGTCCATAGCGCTCCGAGACAGTATTGTGTTGAGGCACAGATCTAGGAAAGGGTACCAACACATTTCTGGAGCATTGAAGGTACCTAAGAACACAGTAGCCTCCATCATTCTTAAATGGAAGAAGTTTGGAACCACCAAGACTCTTCCTAGAGTTGGCCACCTGGCCAAACTGAGCAATCGGGGGAGAAGTGCCTCGGTCAAGGGGGTAACAAAGAACCCAATGGTCACTCTGACAGATCTCCAGAGTTCCTCTGTGAAGATGGGAGAACCTTGCAGAAGGACAACCATCTCTGAAGCACTCCACCAATAAGGCCTTTATTGTAGAGTGGCCAGACGGAAGCAACTCCTCAGTAAAAAGCACATGACAAACCTGGAGTTTGCCAAAAGGCACCTAAAGACTTTCAGACCATGGGAAACAACATTTTCTGGTCTGACGAAACCAAGATTGACCTTTTTGGCCTGAATGCCAAGCGTAACATCTGGAGGAAACCTGGCACCATCCCTACGGTGAAGCATGGTGGTGGCAGCATCATGAAGCTTGTAGCATCATACCCAAGAAGACTCAAGGCTGTAAATGCTTTTTTTTCCATTTTTTAAAAATTTGAACAATTTGCAATAATTTCTAAAAACCTGTTTTTGCTTTGTCATTATGGGGTATTGTGTGTAGATTTATGAGGGAAAAAAGCAAGTACATCCATTTTCAAATAAGGCTGTAACGAAACAATGTGGAAAAAGTCAAGGGGTCTGAATACTTTCCAAATGCACTGTATATTCTGCACAGTAGCTGATTAACATGTTACAGAAATTACTGTAACTGCAAATCATGGGGGGCATATTGAACAGAATATAATATACATGGGTAGCCGATTGAGAGTACCTGTTACTGTTCTTAACTGTTCTTCACAGTCATTCCCCTGGTGATCTTGAACAAGGTCTCACTGCACTCTTCAACTTAAAAAAAAAAAAAAAAAAACAGTACTCTATTTGAGAGCAGCGTGACTTCAAGCCCTAGACAGGCTGTAATCTTCAGCCCCAAAATGCCTTTCCTAGCATTTTGTTTTGTGTGTTTTAGCAGGTCTTGGCTCGTACCCACTTTCTACTCTTTTGATTCTCACACTGTTTAAAAATGTTCAACTATACCATTGGATGTCCTATACAGAGTTTAGTTGCATTCAAAATGGGTTTGAAACGACAATTCACAGTTCTTCTTTGTCTGGAGAAACTCCAGGGGAAAGGAGTCAGTATCATTTAACTGTGGAAACTGATGATGGCTTCTAGCACGTCACAATCACTGATCGTTTCCCTTTGAAAAGGAGATATCATACACCATCAAAACCATTTTCCTCCTGGGCCAGCACTCTGACGGGGCCATTGTAACATGTCAATGTTCTGTTAGCTTCCCAAGCTCCAAAAACAACACCATGTCTGAAATAGGGTTGTTCTTTTTGTGTGTGTGTGTGTGTCTGTCTCTCTATCCCAATTGGCATTCAATGTCTCGTTCCCATTGTTGAGGGTTGCCTTGTCCCTGGTGAAGCAGGAGAGGCACCGAGGTCCCCTATGGTCTGAGGCTTTGAATGAGTTTAGGGAGCAGGAACTGTCTGTGTGAATGATGATAATCGCGTCTCACCAATCTCAGAGGTGTGCCACTGAGAGGCCAGTGTCAGTAGTTTAAAGACTACAAAACAATTCCCCCTGGGTGTACTGGCAGTGATTAAAATGGATGGATCTGAAAGTGTAGTGTGCATATCTATTCAATTCCTCCTCTAGGGCAAAATGGAGCTACAAAGACTTTAAAGCTTAGCTGAAACTTTAAAGCTAGCAATAATTAGGACCTTCAACTCTCTCTTCTCTTGTGTAGAATATCATTTCAGGAGAAAACATTTGTGTCCTACCTCCATTCTCTGTCTATATCTTTTGTTTAGAATTCTCCATCACTGCTTTTGGACTGAAACACTCAGTCTCTCTCTCTCTCTCTCTCTCTCTCTCTCTCTCTCTCTCTCTCTCTCTCCTCATATAGGTGATCCATGTTACAGGCAGGCTGAGAATCCGGATGGCATTGACCCACAGTCGGTCTGTACCCATTCAGATCATGGGCATGGTGGTGGTAGCCCACGCCCTCCCCCCTCCCACCATCAACGAGGTGCGCATAGACTGCCAAATGTTTGTCACCCGGGTCAACATGGACCTCAACATTGTCTACTGCGAGAATAGGTAAGACTTGACTTTACCTTA
Organism: Oncorhynchus nerka; assembly: GCF_034236695.1. Taxonomy (NCBI): domain Eukaryota; kingdom Metazoa; phylum Chordata; class Actinopteri; order Salmoniformes; family Salmonidae; genus Oncorhynchus; species Oncorhynchus nerka. The sequence continues at coordinate 48,372,059 of NC_088413.1, read as the reverse complement.
CCCACATGACTGTCAAATACATAACTGAAATACATGGGTATTCACCAAGAGAAGAGTGCATTTCAATGAGGGATTAATAGTTTGGATAATGAAATACACATTATAGTAAAAATACACATGATGATAAAATACGTATCACAGAACTACTCACCTCATTTGTTAACACTTTGATCACCCATGTCAATGTTGTCAAAACTACATAAAACGGGTTCTTACAACCAATATATCCACAATGGATCATGGGTAAAACTTGACATGACGTTGCTCTTATACCTGTGTAGGTAGTTACACTCTAATCACTACAGTGTTGTTATTTGTACGATTTGTTTGGAAATTGCACAGTAACAGGCCGATGTATTGTACACCTCATCTTGTGCATTGTATTTCTTTGCTACCCGTCCTCATCTCTACGGGATTGAGATCACTGAGATGTATTTTACCGCTGTCTGCCAGACAGTCAGTTATTTATGAGGAAATCACATCTGGACAGTCAGTTTTACAGTGAGATAGTCTCAGCCTTTCTGGGAAAATAAAATAGGAAACTGATCAGGACTTCTTTCATCTCTTTCATAGGGTTTGTGGGAGACTAGAAATATCAGAAAATAACCGCACAATATTTAAGACAGATAGTAGACAGATTGCTTTTGGGTGAAGCAAAAAAAGAAGGGATAGATGATATTCAATACTAAGTGATAGGCATTTTATCATGTGGAATGGGAAGACATCCTAGGTTCCATAATAGCCTTTTGTCCCTGAATGTTCTGAGTTATACGTGGGCTTATCTGCCTCAGAGTCATTAGTTTGACATATCAGGGTGACAAGAAAAATTGCCTGTCTGGTTACACTGTAATGACACCCCATTCGAATCTTTCTCTCTGTTTCCGTCGCTGCTTCTTCTCTTGCCTTTACATGCTGAATCCTGTTCAAATCCCTGTTGTAGAATTAGCGACTACATGGACCTGACGCCAGTGGACATCGTAGGGAAGAGGTGTTACCAGTTCATTCACGCGGAGGATGTGGAGGGTATCCGGCACAGCCATTTAGACTGTGAGTATTATACTGTAAACGTTACCACAACGTTTCAGTATTGAACACAACTTATTATGAACACTTTATCGCAGAGTAACGTTCCTGATTTAGGATTGCTTTTTGTTATGGGTAGTGGTCACTCGGAGCAGATTAGGACAACTGTCAGAATTATCTCCAGCGCCATCTCTCCACCCAACACCGAAAGCATTGGTCCTCGTCTGCTTCACTGCAGAGCTGTTGTTGTTCAGGAACAAAGTTGTTGTGATCTTGTCCGTGTACAGAATCTGTGTAATAGACCTGAAGAGAGACAACATCTAGATGATCTGCCTCTGTGACCATCTGGGGTTTGAACTCAGGTCTACCTACCTGTCACAAGACTGGGTTAGTCCACTGAGCTAAAGCCGGAATCAGTGTAATCGGCCTGTAGAGAGACAACAACTAGATGATCCCATTGTGATCTACCTCGGTGACTTACTTTGGACAGGGGAAATCTCTGGGGGTGGCAACATCAGGGCTCTAGAACTATGTGCCATTGAAATAAATCCTCCCCATACTGTAGGTCAGTAGGTCTCCAAACCCCAGGGAGGGAGAAGGGAAACCAAGACCCCAGTGAAAGTGATATCAAGTTCACTCCCAACATTCCATTCAAAAGAAATGGCTGCATGTCTTCTTTGTTTGTTTATGTTCAACTTTGAACTAAGTTTACTTTAAGAGTGGCGGTCATCTTTGTAAGATGTCTTTGCATCTTTACCCCGACTGAGCAGTTTTTATAGCCCATGGCACGAGGTACGCTCTGCTTATTTGACCTTATTTTCCCAAAACGTGCCATGATTTGCTATGTTTGTTTCGCCAATTAAACCTTTACTGTGGCTGGTAAAAACTGAGGAGGCGTTGCGTGAGCAGTGCACCATTTCATTGGGCTTTGCGACGTGGATTCAGTACTAGGCAGGCTGACATTTTTGGAGTCCCGTGAGCTCAGCTGCGTCCTGGGTTTTCCCTTCGTGCTGTATGCTGGATTGTAGGGTGTAAATTCCCTTGCTTTATTAGGTGTTTGCCGGGCAGGTAGAACGAGTGTCCTTGGGGTTGCCTCCTCGGCCAGGGAATTTGGAGCCGTCTGATTAGATATTGGGAGTTCAACTGAATTAGAGCACAATTACTGCTGCATGGAACTGTCCCTTCGCCTTAAAAAGGCACCAGATTGGGTCCATTAGCGGCTGATTTGAAACCCAGCAGAGGGAGAGTTAGAGAGGGAGTGTTGCCCATGGATCGCATTGATAAGACAGGCTTAGGCAGGCAGATTGAGGCAGCAGGCTAGGCAGTAGCAGCAAACAGTGGCTCCACCATTGCATATCTCCAGCTACCCCTGGCTGTCTCCTATCTATTACATCTGATGCTCCACCCAGGCTTTAATCAACTTACAGTCAGTGCATTGGCTTGGAATTGGTTGAGTGTGCAATGCTGCTAAATATTTATTTCATTTATTTGCACTGAACAAACGCAACATATAAAGTGTTGGTCCCATGTTTCATGAGCTGAAATAAGGGGTGATTTCTGTCTGTAATAAAGCCCTTTAGTGGGGAAAAACTCATTCTGATTTGCTGGGCCTGGCTCCCCAGTGGGTGGGCCTGGCTGCCAAGTGTGTGGGCCTGGCTGCCAAGTGGGTGGGCCTATGCTTGCCAAGGCCCACCAATGGCTGCACCCCTGATCATGTGAAATCCATAGATTAGGGCCTAATAAATGTATTTCAATTGACTGATTTCCTTAAATGAACTGTAACTCAGTAAAATCTTTGAAATTGTTTCATGTTGCGTTTATATTTTTGTTCAGTATATTTATTGAATAGTTTATGTTTGAGTTAGTGACGGATGCAATTTAAATATTGACACGTGGAATGAACAAGTCAGATGAATTGCAGCATCGCACTTAAGTGTGCACTAATTTCCAATGTTTGTCCCCTTAGTATGGCCGTTAGTGGATTCGATATCGATTTCATCAAGGTATATTATACTGTATCTACTGTTAGAGAAGAAAGCCATGGGAATGATTTGATCAATTGGGATTCGGAAAACTAAGGTCTCTCAATTCTCCCGGACAAAATAACGACTTTGCTAAATTCCTATTTTCTATTTATGGTTTCATCATGACATATTCCCATCATTATCATCATCAGTGAAATATTCCCAGCATTATCATCGTCAGTGACATTATCACCCCATATCTAATGATAACGTGGCCTGTATGAGGATAACTAACTGAACAAGAATGTAGTTGCAGATGTTCATGAGCAGCTATTAGCACCTACGTCGTGCATCATAGGTCATTGGGCATCATAAATGTGCTGATAATGCATTATGAAGAGGGTGTTCATAGGTATTCGATTCTTTGGAAGTTGGTCTGAATTGCAACAATCAGCTGAAGACAAATGCACACTGTGAGCAGATCAGACAGGGTGACAAGGTCACGTGGCCTGGAGGAAATGTAAGATATTATTCCACTTGGCCAACTCTCTAGACACGAGGTCATAAGTGAGCTAGACTGGAGAAGGTGTTTAAATGAATTGGCTTTTGTCCAAAGCTTTATAATATGGCCATTTAGTCGCTCGACTTTTTATTCATAGCATATCCTAGGAGTACGAACCAATCAGATCGACTCCATTTCATATACAGTAAGTCTATACTGTGTACATTGCTACAGTTCATACTTCACTTCTCTAAGCATGAGGCACGACTGAAAAGTTTTTTTTTTTTTAATTAATTCTAAAAAGATAGATGTTAAGACAAGACCTGCATTAGTCAGATTATCTGATACATGAACTGACGCATATACAGCAGGAACAAATGGCTTTGGGTGTCTCTGTTATATCAGACTTGGGGAAAAGAGATGATTTTCATGAGGTAGGGAGAGCGAGATTGGAGAGGATACTGTAGCTGAAAGAACTTAAATCTCAGAGGACTTAAGCCATCCGCCTCCAGGCATACTACCAGAAACTGTCTCCTAAGACTAGTTCAGACCGACTCTAATGAAACCAACTCAGCTCACTTGTTAGCAGACTTTAAAAGCAGACTCTACAGATACTGAAAAATACAGCTGAAATGTTGAATAGACACAGGCAAAAGTTGCTGTGATTTCAAAGCTTTGGTAAACAGTAGCTTTCGGCTTACACAATGCAATGTTCCTCGAAAAGCATGACGTACACCACCTCACCACAACAGGCAGAATTTTCTTGTGAAGCTAGACAAAAATCTAAAACCCGGTGGAGAAGAGAACACCCCCCCCCCCCCGTCTCCTCTCTCATTCATAAAAGGGTTGCCTTTACGATAATACCCTGATGGACTGCAAGGACTTTTCCATAAAGCAATTTCACGGGTGTAAATTACATACTTTTATATGACGGTGACACCCCTCGTTGCAAGCCGGGCCACTTTGGGTAAAGGGTATCTGAAAGGTAGCCACCATTATGGAAAGAATCCAAGTGATTAAAACAAACTGAAGGACAGGAAGAGAAGAGAGGAGAGGGAGAGAAGAGGCTCACAGAAGCCATCCTACAGGCATGCCTGGGGCTGCAGGAGAGAGAGACAGATTAAAGGGCCCGTATTCCTTTTAATGCCTCCAAAAGCTAGCGGACGACTCCGGCACCGGAAAACACTGGCCTTCATTAACACTAAATCAATAGTCGCAAGCAGACCCCTGATTGATTTAATGGCACTGTAACTGAAAGGGGTTAAAAAATAAGCCTCACCTGCAAAGACGTGGTACCAGGGAAGCCAGGGGTGGAGTGTATTGATGCTAATGCAGATGAGAGAGATCTGGTGTGTCTCGGGTTCAAAGGCAGAGAGATTCAGAGGTCCAGTACACTGGCTGTAGAGGTGCAAGGCCTGGTCAAAACTCACTAAGATCAGAATATGACTGTAGGATTTACAGTTTGTCTTGTATACTTGATTTGTCAAGTTATTTACCTGATTAGGGTTATGGTTAGAAAAATGTTTTTTTGTTATCTTAAATAATATGGCAATAATTGGATAGAAAAAAAAATGTGCCTTAACCAATATTAATAATCAATATGATCACAGTAGATACGGTATAAAGTTAACAAATTCTGAATTATTTCAAAAATATTTCAACCACCTTTCTCAAATATTGTAGTTGCAGTTTGAATCAATATTTTGGTATTCAGATAATCATGAATGACTATTCAACTGAAACTAATATACATGTTGTTTATCCATCTCCCTTTTAAAATGTAGCACATTATACAACAAATCCTTGTTAACTCGTAGAATAAACTATGAAGATGAGAGCAAGGTTAAACACTACAGTATACCTCCTCTGTACTACCCTTAGTTGGTTGGAAAGCAAAACAAGTGTTTTTTATTTCAATTCCCTCTATCTTGTCCTCTAATTCTATATATGTATAGGAAAGGAAAGCAGTCAGTGATCTAAAGTAAATTTTCTGAACCCTTGGGATGGTTTCTTAAACAATGCTATTAGTTCCTAATAGTTTTTAATTACTGGCCTTCTTTTTATATAAATCATCACCCCCCCCCCCCCCCCCCCCCCCCATGGAACTATTTTTATGGTAGAAGCTATTTGTAGCCGTAATTAAACTAAGAATATGAATTTACTACCTCGCTCACATTCTGACTGTTTCAGTTTTAGAGAGCCATGATTAATGCAGATACATATTGGTTGAGATAACCAATCAGCGGTTAATTTAGCCAAATTTATTGCAACCACCAGAGCGTCTTCACTTATGCTCAGGCAGACAAGGACATAGCCAGCAGTGTAGAGTAGTGTAGTTAGGTAGCTGGTAGCTGCAGAGTCACAGTGCCCCTTGGTGGTGGGCGAGGCTCACTGCAGCCAGCCTCCATGCATACAGTCAGAGTCCTGGGTCGGAAAACAAACGCACAATATTTCTTTAGAAAGCACTTTCTATCACCAGCAATATCATTTTGAGCATCTACCCGATAAATATACCACTAACCTTATGCCGAACCCTAAATCAAGACCCATAGATACAAGCGCAATCACTAACTAACGAACTAGTTAAACGCTGTACATTGTTTGAAATCACACACATATGTAGTGATATCTTTGCATTTGTTACAACGGATATATATATTTCACCATGATGCACTAATTTATTCATAAGTGGTCCCATATTACGTATGCACACATCTTTCCCTTATCGTTTGTTTCCAGATCAGCACACACACTGTCCTCTGAGGTATTTAATAGTGTGCCCTGTGCAACCAAGTACACATCCCCGTTCCTGTTTTAGCCAGTCAGAGAAGTTGATTAATGATGGTAGGTAGAACAGAGAGCAGCACAGCCCCTCTCACAGCTGTTGGATGCCACCTGATGGTCTCTCTCTTATCTCTCCTCTCCCCTCTCCATCTCTCTCCTCTCTCCTCTCCCCTCTCCATCTCTCTCCTCTCCCATCTCTTCTTTCTCATCTCCCCTCTCCATCTCTCTCCTCTCCCCTCTCTTCTCTCTCATCTCCCCTCTCCATCTCTTTCCTCTCCCCTCTCTTCTCTCTCCTCTCCCCTCTCCATCTCTCTCCTCTCCCCTCTCTTCTCTCTCATCTCCCCCATCTCTCTCCTCTCCCCTCTCTTCTCTCTCATCTCCCCTCTCCATCTCTCTCCTCTCCCCTCTCCATCTCTCTCCTCTCCCCTCTCTTCTCTCTCCTCTCTCCCTCTCCATCTCTCTCCTCTCCCCTCTCTTCTCTCTCCTCTCCCCTCTCCATCTCTCTCCTCTCCCCTCTCTTCTCTCTCATCTCCCCTCTCCATCTCTCTCCCATCCTCTCCTCTCGCCCCTCTCGTATCTCGCCTCTCTCCTCTATTCCTCTATTCCTCTCCACCCCCAGTGATAAACAAGGGACAGTGTGTGACCAAGTACTACCGCTGGATCCAGAAGAACGGTGGGTACATCTGGATCCAGTCCAGTGCCACCATCGCCATCAATGCCAAGAATGCCAATGAAAAGAACATAATCTGGGTCAACTACGTACTCAGGTAAGGCAGGGCTCCATCTGTGAACTACCCAAAACATGCCAGCCAGCGCACAGAAACAGTCTGCTTCCCAAATGGCACCATTTTCCCTATGTAGTGCACTACTTTTGACCAGGGCCCATAGGGTTCTGGTCAAAGGTAATGCACTATACTGTATAGGGAATAGGGTGTGACTTGGGAAGCACACACAGCTACACCAGGAAGCAAACACAAGCATTGATTCAGTTTTCATTATATATGTTTTTTTTTTTTCATTTTTCAACCAATGGGACATAATTAAAAAGTTATTTGAATCATTTCAGTATTTTAACCATGCATACTTGTGAATTCCTATTCACATGTTGCACCCCCCAATTGTTTAAGCATAGTTGTAGTACATCTATTCTATAGCTGCCAATTTGTCATACGAGGATAATGGAATACTTCTGCCAGTATTAGTTTTCTGTAAGGCACTGTCATTGTAAATGATTTCTGCCATTGGCATCACTGAATTGATCATTGTAGAATTATGTCAGCACTCTAAAGTGATTGAGATGTTGTTTTTGTAATTTTTCTAATTGAATTTAGCTACCAGCACAGGGAAGAAAAAAAACTATTTCGTCAACTGTATTAGATTTATCTTTTCAATTGCCTTCCTAATTGTTCCTCACCTCTGCAGGCCCATAGAGCAGCTGTGAGAGCCAGAGAGCGAGGGGCTATGCTTTAGGGACAGCTGGATCAATCAGAACACGAGGAGAATGGCAAACGCTGTGTGCTGTGCAATCCCTGGCAGGAATCTGTTTTCAATTCTCTATTGGCAAAGACAATGACTTCCTTCCTGTATTGTCCATCTCCTGCAGTAATCCAGAGTACAAGGACACGCCCATGGACATCGCCCAGCTACCCAACCTTCCAGAGAAAGCCTCTGAGTCTTCAGAGACGTCCGACTCTGAGTCCGAGTCCAAGGAGAACTCTGGTACGGTACCGTCAATCAATCAATATAATTGTATTAATAAAGTAATTTTCTGGTCTTGTGTGGCTCAGTCGGTAGAGCATGGTGCTTACATATATGTCAAATGAATGCAGGCATGACTGTAAGTCACTTTGTATTAAAGCGTCTGCTAAATAGCATATATACTGTACATCAACAGTTGCTTGACAGTGCTTGACACTATAACCTGGCCTAAGATAGATGTTTATTTAGGTAGCAGCCAGCACTACTGTTTAGATATATACAAGCTGCAGGACTATACACAGCTTTGTTCAAATACAGAATACAGACAAGGGGGAGGAGGGGGCAGGATAGGAGAGGATGATTTTGGGTGACAGTCTGTGGGAAGTGCCAGCATATTGGCCATTGGCACCAGGCCTCCCTCAGTGCCCCCTATGCCAGCGTGCATGGTGAGAGTTGTGACCCATGCCAGCTGCTGCTGGGTAGCGAGTCCTCCTCACTCTGACAGTACGGTTGGAGAGCTCCACTGCTCCAGTATCCAAGGGGTGATCGGGTGCCAAGCCAACACCACAGACAGACAGACAGACAGACAGACAGACAGACAGACAGTATAACAGCAGTAGAACACCATGGTATTTTGGGAAGTAAAGAAGTGCAGGCTTCAAATTGAGTGATGATGGGAATTATACATATATCTGAATATCATCTATACCAAAATCATTTTTAAAAAGCTAAATAAACTGCATGAAAGATTATTTCATTTCCAAAACAGTGGCTATTTAGACATATAATTATTATATATTTGAGTACTGTTCAGGTTTGCACACTAAACGGCATCTTTCTCCCAGAAGACAACGAGAACTCGAAGTCGGACGGGAAGGGGAACCAGACTGAGAACAGCGAGGACCCGGAGACAGACAGTAAAAAGCAGCAGCAGGGCCAGTCGTCCTCAGAGCAGGAGATGAGGCGTCAGGAGGAGGGAGACAGCTCCTCCAACCCAGAGAGCCAGGAGAGCGAGGACGACCTGGAGCCCAGCGACTGCGAGCTGGAGACCAAGGAGAGGCGACTAGGCCGACTGGGGGGCCTGCACATCAAGGTGGAGCACTACGGAGATAGAGATGGAAGAGTGGAGCTGCACAACTCGCCGTCCTCCTCTGAAGAAGAGGAAGATGATGACGATGATGAGGAGGATGATGATGACGACGACAGCGTTAAAGACTGTGACAGGGCCACTGAGATGCTCGCCGTCCCCGCCGCCAGCAAGCAGCAGAAGCGTAAGAAGAGGAGGAAAAAGCAGAAGTGGGACGGTAGTCGTTCTAGACGCCTGCGCCTCTCCTCTGCCACCACCAGCCCTGGCACCATGAACCACCCCACCCTGGGGGGGGACGCCCCCCTCCTGCTGCCCCCCTCCCCTGCCAGTGCATCCGTGCTCAAGATCAAAACAGAAATGTCCGAGCCCATCAACTTCGACAACGACAGCAGCATCTGGAACTACCCTCCCAACAGGGAGATCTCCAGGAATGAGTCCCCCTACAGCATGACGAAGCACGTCCCAACCCACGACACCTTTCCCTCCCCACAGCCTGGCAGTCTGCAGGTCTCCATCCCAGACTCAGTGCTCACTCCCCCAGGAACAGAGGGAGGCGGCGGGGGTGGAGGAACCAGGAAGGGCGTACCCCCCTCCTTCAACGGTAACAGCAGCGCCCCCTCCTCAGCCTCCAGCGTGGCCAGCCTGGCCCCTCCCTCCAGCTCTGGCTCCTCCTCCGACCCCCTGTCCCCACCCCTCTCAGCCTCGCCGCGCGACAAGCAGCAGGGTCAGGGCACCCCCACCACTTCCAACTCCTCCTCCTCCCTGCTGTACACCAGCGACCTGGAGGCCCTGCAAAGGTTGCAGGCTGGGAACGTGGTGCTTCCTCTGGTCCACCGGGTCACCGGCACCCGCCACGACCAGCACTGCCGCCTCCCGGGTGTACACCACTGGCACCATCCGCTATGCCCCCGCCGACGTCACCTTGGCCATGCAGGCAGGCGCCAACCTGTTGCCCAACAACGTTGCCCACGCTATGAACTTTGTGGATGTCAACGGTAGCCCCGGCTTCGGCATCGACCCCAAGACGCCCATGGAGATGCTGTATCATCACGTCCACCGGCTCAACATGGCTGGCCCCTTTGGCGGTGCCGTGTCCGGCGCCAGCCTCACCCAGATGCCAGCAGCCAATGTATTCACCACGGCAGAGGGACTGTTCTCTACTCTTCCATTCCCTGTCTACAGTAACGGGATACACACCACACAAACTCTGGAGCGCAAAGAAGATTAGAGCAAAACACCAAGACCATATTACTGTGTTCAACTGTCAGAGACTCGTTGAGGCATAAGACTGTGTTTCAAGTGGAAAATAAATATATTCTAGCACTTTGAATTTGAGCAAACGAGCTTATATAATAGAAATGAATGGCTCCTTGTCTTTCTATCTTTTCGCTCTCTCTACTGACTCCCACTCTATCAATCTCTCGCCCTCTTCCTACTCCTCTTACAGTACGATGGACATTTTCTCTGATCAAACTAAACGAACTATTCTTTATTGTAAAGAATTCCTTTTTGCCTACAGAGAATTCATATTACCGTTGGTCTCCTACTGGAGTCTTGGGTAAACGACTTTTTATTTGAGTTGATTATGTTGCATCTTTATGAAGATGCCTAGTGTATTTAAGGGTGATGGCGGAAAAGATATTTCTATGGAAAGAAACCCCTTGGATGGTTTTGCTCCACATCTTGATGTGATCAAGGTTGACGAAGACAAAAGGATGGTCCCTGTTTGACATGGTCATAGACATAACCTTAAAAGAAAGAGATTTGAAAGTTATTTCATAATGAGGGAATAGTTGTCTATTTTAGAATTAATTTTGATTTTTTTTTTTTTATAGCTCAGATTTAACTTGCAAATCAAGCATTAAAAAAGCAATTTCAGCCGGGTATTGACCTGTGAATAGAATGTTACTACAAATCCCAGGACTTTGGAACACGAGACAGGTCAGTACGAGATATGAGTATTCTCCCGGTTCCATTTCCTCGGTTTTGTCTCAAATGGCACCCTATTCCCTTTATAGTGCGCCACTTTTTTTTTTACCAGGGCCTATATGGCTCTGATCAAAAGTAGTGCACTATATAGAGAATAGGGTGCCATTTGGGATGCACGCCTTCTCTGCAGTTCCATGGTGCTACTGTTCCATCTAGTTACTACCCTCCTTCAGCAGGCTGATGTAGGTTATTCTGTTCCACAGCTCTCTCTCAGAGATGAGTGATTGAGTGACAGCTGGGGAGATTTCCTTCCTTCGGTAAAGTCAAACCTCTAATCAACATATTTTCATGCTCATTACTACTCCCCTCAGTCAAGTTGTTTGAAAGGCTCGGTCGGATTGGGCCCGAAGGATAGAATATACCTATATGGAGCAAGTTGAGTTTGGTTGTATTTTTTCAAAACTAGATCACTTTTTCTCAGTGTAACTGAGGCTAATTTGCGTCATTAACTTGAAAAATGAATGTTTAACTTTGACCGGCTTCTGTCAATTGTTTTTTCTACTCTACCCTTCCTCTTTCTCTTCCATCCTAAACCTCACTACTATCAACAACAGTCTCCCAAATCTGTTCTTCCATCAGCCATTGTTGGACTCTCTGAAATCACATATCAAGGAGATTGTAATAAGGACATGCATTTCAATCAAACGGAATATGAGTTTTTTTTTTAATTCCCACATTTTTTCTCTGTTGCCAAAAAAAAGTTATTTCACAGTTTGGTGTTAAGAACACTGTGATTGTTGTTTAAAAAAAATAGTAATAAAATGGAAAAACTGTCACTTCATCTTTTGACAGCCGTCCATCAAGTCATCTATTACCAAGCGTGATAACCGTAAACGTGTACAATGTGTAAGTGTCACTGGCTGTCAGTCTCCATAGCGATTTCAGTGTGTGTTACTATATGCAGTATATACTGAGCTGATGTAGCCGTTTTGTCCTTTGTCTTCTCTGTGCTTTATCTGTAGTCTGGGGTTGGACAGGGAACGTGTGTAACCCTCTCCGTCTCCTCTGCAGTCTTAGTGGACCCGTGGAGGTTAGTGGATTTCGTGTGGTGGCCTTCCAATGTAGCGTCACCTTTTGCTGCTTCCTTCTGTCTGTATTTCTTTCTGTTTCTGCTGTTGCTTTGCTGTTGTGTAGTCTACAGACCTCTCTTTCTCTCAGAGATCAAAGTCTCTTAACTAGCTCAAAGGTTTAAGGAGCCATTTTTTTGCCACTGAGGAATTCTGGGATTACAGTTTCCAGCTTGCATTTACCTACACTACGAAAAATGACAACAAAAAGCTAAAGTAGCATTTAGATGTATCTTCTAGACTGGAACCATAAAAGCCTCAGTTGTGAAACATTCCCAGAGTCCTTTGTGCTTCTTGTATGCATTGGGTGTATTTCATTGGTTTCCACCAAACCTGTTGACTTCAAGGACCCTGCAACTTACAGGACAAAAAGATCACGGTAGCATTTCAGGACAATAAACAATTTTAAAGATTTCTAAAGAAATGAAAAGAAAAAATATTTCGCACTATAAATCTATTTTTATAGCTAGGTGTTTTGGAAATGCATGTTAATTAAGTTGATTGTTTGGTTTACTTCATTTTGTTCGGTCCAGCAGCTTTGTCTCAACGTTCAGTGTTTTTTAGTCTGTCCAGCAAAGGGAGGGGGAGCCTTTGTCTTTTGAAATGAATCAGGCTACTCCCCTACATCAGGAAACAGTGTCTGTGGTTTCTGTGAAGATGTGTTGTTACTCAAATCCAGGTCATGAAATAAATGTGTTTTTAAAAAAAGAACAAAAATTGGGGGTCGGTTGGTTGGAACGGTGGAATGGTTGCAGGAGAGCGTAGTGTCACCACTTGAGATTGATTCTATCCTAGATGTTAGTGTTTTCTACGACGTTGCGAAGCAGGGTGAGAGTGGGAGACTGTCGGGTCGAGGGCAGCTCACTTAAAACAGACACTGTGGACGGACCAGGAAATACACCTATATGTTACAACAGAACAGCAGGATGAGCTGTTTTAATGTCTCTGTGACTGTGTTGTGTCAAAATGAATTGCTGGTGATTTAGACTTAAACTAATCTCAGCTACTGTCAGATAAATAGTGTTTAAAATTAAAATATGAAAAATCACTCCATTACCTGTGAAGACTGTGTCCGTGTTTTTAACTATTTCTTGTACAATTATACAGATTCTTTTATGAGGAACTTGGTGCCAAGTAGATGAATACTACAGGAGAAGGGGATTCTCTTAGTATCAGTGTTAACAGTGTTATAAATTCTAAATACAAACAAATTAAAATATTAAAAAGAGAAAACGATGGTACACTTATTATTTTATTTGTTTTCTTTTTTTCTTTGAAGAAAAAACACATAACTAACTGAAGCTAACTTTGAGTGCCTGGCTTATTTTAAAACATTTTGAAAAACATATTTTTATTTTCATTTACCATGAATAATGCTGCAATTTCAGAAATGTACATACTTCATTTTACAACAGGGTTATTTTATACTTTTGTAGGTTTCCATCCGTTTCAAAGAAACATGTCATACATACATGGTTGTTCTTTCTGTAACAAGTATTTTTTACCATCTTACATGTGCCATATTCATAATAAACTTCTCTTGGATCTGTTCACATCTGGCATCATTTATTTTATTCAACCATCGCAATGACTATCCCACACCTCAGTGAGCTGCCTCAATTTTTATTTCTCTCTTTATGCCTTTCTTTTCTGATCTTGCTTGAAAAAAAAAAGAATGTGTACTGGTCTTTAATGCTTTTCCTAGTTGGAAACTATGTTGTGGGAATATTGCTGGGACATCCATTCAGGTATGTTCACACTCAACACTCCTGCCGTAACGGTAGCTATGTCAGACCGCAGTCCTGGATACGCCAGGTTCATCCCCCTCCAATCAGAGGACTCTGTTAATGATTTCATGTAGTCTGATGGATCACATCGTTATATGATTGCGCAGAGGGTCAATCAGAGTGCAGCTAGTACTGTTTGTTGAAACGTACAGTATGATGTTAGCTCACCCATGGACAGACAATACTGTGATAATGACCGAAAGACTGTTTAACAACAAGACAAATGAAGTGACTATCATCACATGGAATAACACTCACACACACACATCATTATCTTGGACAGACAATCTGACTATCTTGTCAATGTCACTGTGGTGTAATACCAGTTTAAAGCTGAAACTGTCTTTCAAACTAGCTATATCCTCTACAATGTTTTTGTCTCATTTTGTTTGCCCATTAGGCCTAGAGCGAAATGCAGCTAGTGGAAATGCATTGAAAACACTGACGTCTTATTGAATGCCATAGTTATCCGGAGATACTGTATGTTTGATCCGAGTAATGAGACAACCAGACTAAGCGGCAGAAAATAAATGTGTAGAACATTTTAAACACTTTCCCCAGTTATTGCCGACAAGGCCTGTCTAGAAAAAGGATGCCCATGTCATCAACTGTCTCTCCATTGGTGATTTTGTAATGAGCATAATCTGTTGAGTTCATTTTTCATATTAAATGTGATAAATTACTAACGACATCTGTAATAAATGCAGTAAATGGTATGAACATTTTGAGTGCTTCTTTTATCTCAGCTGGTGTTTCGAAAAAATCCGGTAACAGTTTTTTAGGTGTCACACCTGGTAAATTATAAAGGCCCCTAATGAGAACAGCAAGACTGATGTTGGCCCCATGATCATTTGAATGTGAGACCCTCGATTTAAAGGCTGTTTCATACTGAACCCGTTTTGATGTGCAAATATATGGGCAGAAGATCGTTGTAAATATATTTGTTGCATCTATCAATTGACAGACATATCCCTTGATTAGCACCATGTTGCATAGCTATATGGACAACGAGTCTGTCAGTCTGTTCTCTATGATATTTGTCGGTCTGTATGTCAAGCACAAACTGCTGCCCATCTGTCAATCTTCCTGTCATGATTTCAGGCAGCGGTGAGGAGAAGAGGTCATATCATAGCAGAAGCCCGAAAAGGCAATCCAGCCCATTTTAAATATTTTACACTATTTTAAATGAGGGTTATGAATGATAGATCACAGGGCAGAGAGAAACTATGAACCTGAAGATTCTCTAATGACCTCAAGCTGTCCATCTCAGAACTCATCCAACCAGTCCAGCCTTCTGATTCTGATTTAGAATTTCACAGTGTTCTGTGTGTACACCAGAAAGATCACCCATTAGACTGATAGAGCAACCCTTTTCAATGAGCAGAGAAAATCACTGCACAAACAGGAGAGTTTAAAACGAAGTTCCTTTTCATTAGTTTCATTACAATTTCATTGCTTTGCCCTTGGTTACAATTTGTATATTTCGGTCAAAGTTATGAAACTCTCCTTGCATTATTCACAACCATCAAGGAAAATTGCACATACGCATAAAACATGAACCCATAACTATCAGGGCCGACTCCAGGCATAAGCGACATAAGCATTTATTTTGTATTTTTTATTATAACTCAGTCGGGGTCTCAACTTACTGTTAGAGTAGTAGAAAATGTGGTTGTGCATCAGCAGTTTTTCTCTTGTTATGTCAGTCACTGATAGTCACTCAATTACCCATGTCAGGTAACCATTTTTAGATTGGTAAGTTAGTCGATCTGTAATAATCATGGCCAAATACCGACCGGGCACGCAGACATCATTAACACGGCATAAAGTCGTGGCAAAAAGTGTGGAATTGCAGGAAATTTGCTTTAAAACCAAATCTCACTTACGGGCCCCCAAAAGGCAAGAGCCGGCCCTGATAACTCTAAGGTGGAAACATGTATCAAATTGTTTGAATTTGATTTATGAAGATAAATACTCAAACACTGTTTGTGCCAATTTACAATATGCAATTTATATGGTAGGCTAGTTACCCTAGATCTATTTCAATAGAATTTTTAGAACACTCAGTTAGCTCATTTGAGAGCTTAAAGGGCAATTTCACCCCTTTTCAACCAAATTGTCATTATCTCCAGCACAATACCAGTGTCTACATGTGTGAAAAATGTGTACATACACTATACTGTAAGTAAGACCAACACCTAGACACTATTCAATCCATTTTGGTAATACAGGGATAATTTATGTTTCAGTAAATTCATTCGCCTCACAGAGGGAATGTTTGAATTAATGCAGGTCTACTGTTGAGATTATTTTTATTGCAATCTTTCAGCGCACACAGGGGGTAATTCAGACCAGAGTTACGTGCACGTAAATTGAACTTTATTCCCTTTTTATGCTGTTCTCTCTCTACCTGTATTCTGACCGTGAATTTAAGCATGAGGTAACGCATGTGACAGGCAGCTATTCATTTCTTTGGGGTGGAGATCATAGAAATGGAGGTGTGGCAGAGTTGTGTCTATAGACATGCCATATTCTGACCTTTACTTAATCCCCTCATAATTCCTCCACCTTTACGTACAAGGAAACCATGAATAAAGTCGAACACCTGTCGGTTTCAAGTGGAAAAACATATACTTTTTCTGATAGAAATAACACCATTTTCAATGCGCTGGAATCTATAAATTGATAGGTGCTAGGTAAATGAGTCATCTGTTTGGAAAAGGAAATTGTAAATACAAATAAAAATGATTTTAGATGATTTTTCCTTATGATCGCTAGAGATGAATGTGAAACCAGTCATATGGAAGCAACCTGAAAATCATATCAACATGGCAATCATTTCAGCCCCTTTTACACAGTGATGTAGGCTATAAATAGCTGTGCCGTTACTCCAAATTTTAATTGTATGTCCTGAAATTTGGAACCCCAAGCTTCTGTAGCCCCGAACCTGGCTACCAAGTTGATCTATGCGCTGTTTTGCCCACTTTATATGTATAACAAAGAAATAAACGACTTTCAACGACTTTACTGAGTTACAGTTCATATAAGGAAATCAGTCAATTGAAATAAATTCATTAGACCCTAATCTATGGATTAGGTTTCACATGACTGGTCAGTTTCACATGACCGGGCAGGGACGCAACCATGGGTGGGCCTGGGAGGGCATAGGCCCACCCACTGGGGAGCCAGGTCCAGCAAATCAGAATAAGTTTTTCCCCACAAATGGGCTTTATTACAGACAGAAATACACATTGGTTTCATCAGCTGTCCTGGTGGCTGGTCTCTGACCATCCCGCAGGTGAAGAAGCCGGATGATGAGGACCTGGGATGGCATGTTAACACGTGGTCTGCTGGCTGTGAGGCCGGTACGGCAAGATTCTCTAAAACGAAGTTGGAGGCGGCATATGGTAGAGAAATTAACAGTCAATTATCTGGCAACAGCTCTGTTGGACATTCCTGCAGTCAACATGCCAGTTGCACGCTCCCTCATAACTTCTGTGGCATTGTGTGACAAAACTGCACATTTTAGAGTGGCCTTTTATTGTCTCAAGAAAATGTCATATTTTCGGGTTGTAGGTTATAATTAATGTTGATAGAAGGGTGATACCCATTCAGAGATCTTTTTTTCATTTGGAAAAAAAAGTCCATCCTCTGTCCTCTCTCCTCTGTAAACCTGAAACCAATAAGTGGACGGTCAAATGGTCGAGGAGTGTGTCAATTCGTTAGTAAGTACGAGGAATGTGTCAATTCGTTAGTAAGTACGAGGAGTGTGTAAATTCGTTAGTAAGTAAACGGAAAATGGTCCTCCCCTCCTCGATACCCTCCTTTTAGCGAGAAACCACAAGTGTATCCTACTGCAGAATAGTTTTGATATCTGCCACACCCCTTTGAATCAGCTGTTTTCTCTCTTATTTTGGGATCCACCCCTGTAAACTGATGCGCAAGCTTCTCATTTCATACAAGCTCATTTTCATCCTGTTCAATCTCCCTGCTGCCTCTCCTCGATTACCTTTGACCTTTTTCAAAAGAATGCGAGAGAGGACAGAGGACGCGGGAGTTGAGCAAATCTAATTGAGAACAGGCCACAGTGTCTATAAAATCCTCCAAATCCACCACTGGGTGGCACCAAATTCCAAAAATATAATCTAAGTATAGGGAGGGTAGTTACTTGCCCTTGGGAAAGACAGTATGTGCCCAATGGCCATGTATGTTGGCATATGCAGGTGCAAACCCAAGCTTACCCATCTGAGTACCCGAAACCTGCAAGTAATGTTTGGAATCAAACTCAAAATCATTGTGCATTAATCCCAACTCGAGGAGAGAGGGGATAGCCTCAGCCGGTCTAGGGTCTGGGTATTTTTAGAATACTTTTCTAACTGCTTTCAGGCCTAACTGTATCAATGTTGGCATACAATGAATCTTGTCATGTGAAGAGAAATTATAGATAAAATGTATCGGTCCTCGTCGTGAACATAACACAACAAGTTGTAAATTATAAATTCAACAATGAGCTGAATCAGTGGCTAACTGCAAGTGCTGCAAAGAAATCACTAGCCTGCTATTCAGTGGAGTGGGTGTGTGGTCCAAGTCTGTGTTTAAGGGTCTCTTTTCCAAGCTTAAAGGGATAAATATTCACATGCAACACCATGGGCCAGAAAAGGTTGAATTCAGCATGAGTGAATTAGTTATTTACATCTTTGTTAATTTACCGTAAAAACATTTTTATTCATTGTGGGGAAACTCTTTTGACGCAATGCAGGTGAGCACCACAGCTATTACCTCAGCTCAAGGACAGAGAAGAAGACAGCTGGCTGTTTCAACCCCGGGCTTTTTGTTAAAAGAGGTGAGCTTTGTTTTGCATTGTAGGCTAAGATAATGTTGGCACAAGCATGTTAAGACAACAACGGAGCTCTGATGGTTTGTTTAGCCTAAAAAGTTGAATACATTGTCCATGCTGTCAATCCAGCATGACTTCTGCAACCTTCAAAACAACTGGAAACTCGGAGCTGGGAAATCTCAGACTTCAGTGAGTTAAAAAACTTGCTCCAACAGACCTTGATGACAACATTTTCCCTCAAGAAGGACTGCCGCGCCATCTTCCTGTTCAAATGCACACTGCACAACAAGATGAGTCCAAAAATGTATTGCATACTGTTGCATAAATGATGTAATATGCCAGGGAGATATGTATACTGTAGCTAAGGAAGTAATAGTAAGCTGTTAGTAGCCCATGTGCCTGATGATAATTTGGTCCCTTTCCCCCTCATAACTTAGCCTACTGTTCTGACTTGGTGGTGCACATGTAGCCTATAAACTGTTTTAGAGAAATGTATTCATCGAATATTGTAAGAGCTTTCATTGTCTGCTTATATGCCCCCTTTATTTACAATGCATCCGGAAAGTATACAGACCCCTTGACTTTTTCCACATTTTGTTACATCGCAGCTTTATTAAAGAAAATGGATTGAAATGGATGACATTATTTCCTCATCAATCTACACACAATATCCCATAATGACGCAAAAACAGGTTTGTATCAATTTATTAAAAAATAATAATTTAAATCAAAGAAACTGAAGTATCACATTTGCATATGTATTCAGACCCTTTACTTAGTACTTTGTTGAAGCACCTTCGGCACTGATTACAGTCTTCTTGGGTATGACGCTACAAGCTTGGCACAGCTGTATTTGGGGAGTTCTCCTATAATTCTCTGCAGAACCTCTTAAGCTCTGTCAGGTTGGATGGGGAGCCACTCTGTCAGGTTGGATGGGGAGCCACTCTGTCAGGTTGGCTGGGCCACTCAAGGACTTTGAGAGACTTGTCCCGAAGACACGTTGTCTTGGCTGTGTGGTTAGGATCATTGTCCTATTGGAAGGTGAACCATCGCCCCACCTGGAGGTCCTGAGCGCTCTGGAGCAGGTTTTCATCAAGGATCTCTCTGTACTTTGCTCCGTTCATCTTTCCCTCAATCCTGACTGGTTTCCTAGTCCCTGCCGCTGAAAAAGATCCCCACAGCATGATGATGCCACCACCATGCTTCACAGTAGGGATGGTGCCAGGTTTCCTCAAGATGTGACGCTTGGCATTTAGGCCAAACAGTTCAATCTTGGTTTCATCAGACCAGAGAATCTTGTTTCTCATGGTCTGATTCCTTTAGGTGCCTTTTGTCAAACTCCTAGCAGGCTGTCATGTGCCTTTTACTGAGGAGTGGCTTCCGTCTGGCCACTCTACCATAAAGGCTTGATTGTTGGAGTGCTGCAGAGATGGTTGTCCTTCTGGAAGGTTCTATCATCTCCACAGAGGAACTCTGGAGCTCGGTAAAAGTGATCATTGAGTTCTTGGTCACCTCCCTGACCAAGGCCATCCCCCCCCGATTGCTCAGTTTGGCCGGGTGGCCAGCTCTACGAAGAATCTTGGTGGTTCCAAACTTCTTCCATTTACGAATGATGGAGGCCACTGTGTTCTTGGGAACTTCAATGCTGCAGAAATGCTTTGGTACACTTCCCCAGATCGGTGCCTTGACACAATCCTGTCTCTGAGCTCTACGGACATTTCCTTTGACCTCATGGCTTGGTTTTTGCTCTGACATGCACTGTTAACTGTGGCACCTTATATAGAAAGGTGTGTGCCTTTCCAAATCATGTCCAATCAATTGAATTTACCACAGGTGGACTCCGGGTTGGAGCGAGCGGTCGCATCTGCACTCGGTCCGCAGGTAGTATTACATTTCATTACATTTCATTTTAGTACAACGGTTTGATTTGTCTAATCTTAGCAATTTCTTCTTAGCTAGCTACATAGCCGTCTTTGTATCATAGATAATTGCGTAATTATCGTATTTCGTCGTCCTAACGCAGTCTACACTGCCCTGCAGCTAGCCAGCTAGCTAACGTCCACCGTTAGCTAGTCCACCGTCTATCAACTGAACGACTTGATTAGTGTAGTGTTAGCTAGCTACATAGTTGTCTTTGCTGTCTTCGTATCCAAGATAATTGTGTAGTTTAGAGTGTGTAGTTTTAGAGTGATTATCTTAATTTACCGAGGTTAGCTAGCCAGCCATTTGTCGTCCTTAACGTAGGAGACACTGCTAGCTAGCCAACAGCTAGCCAACGTCTACCGAACAGAACTTCCGCACTCAACAATCCGGTCGCATTTCGCTTCGTTCCACAGGTAGTATCACATTTTTCATTTCTTTTCATTACAGTACAACGGCTTGATTTGTTTGATCGTAGCTAGCTACATAGCTAGCTACATAGCCGTCTTTGTATCAAAGATAATTGTGTAGTCTTGAGCGATTTCCTAGGTTAGCTAGCCAGCTATTGTCGTTCTTTTAACGCAACGTAATGTAATCAACACTGCTAGCTAGCCAGCTAGCCCCGATTAGCAGCACAGTAGCACAGTAGAAACTATTACACTCAACGGAACGACTTGATTAGTGTAGTGTCAACAACGCAGACACTGCCAGCTAGCCTACATAGTCAACAACGCAGCCTCTGCCAGCTAGCCTACTTCAGCAGTACTGTATCATTTTAATCATTTTAGTCAATAAGATTCTTGCTACGTAAGCTTAACTTTCTGAACACTCGAGACGTGTGAGAATGACCACTTGGGAGAGATGAGGATCCCGGTGCCACCACCCCGCTGACCAGAAGCTCTCGGGGTGTGCGAGAACACGTGGGCAGACGAAGAGAGAGCAGTAGGAGTAGCAGTGTTGTCTGTGGTGATCCATTAAACCCCTACAACTCATCCAGAACGCCGCAGCCCGTCTGGTGTTCAACCTTCCCAAGTTCTCTCACGTCACCCCGCTCCTCCGCTCTCTCCACTGGCTTCCAGTTGAAGCTCGCATCCGCTACAAGACCATGGTGCTTGCCTACGGAGCTGTGAGGGGAACGGCACCTCAGTACCTCCAGGCTCTGATCAGGCCCTACACCCAAACAAGGGCACTGCGTTCATCCACCTCTGGCCTGCTCGCCTCCCTACCACTGAGGAAGTACAGTTCCCGCTCAGCCCAGTCAAAACTGTTCGCTGCTCTGGCCCCCCAATGGTGGAACAAACTCCCTCACGACGCCAGGACAGCGGAGTCAATCACCACCTTCCGGAGACACCTGAAACCCCACCTCTTTAAGGAATACCTAGGATAGGATAAAGTAATCCCTCTCACCCCCTTAAAAGATTTAGATGCACTACTGTTCCACTGGATATCATAAGGTGAATGCACCAATTTGTAAGTCGCTCTGGATAAGAGCGTCTGCTAAATGACTTAAATGTAAATGTAAATGTAAATCAAGTTGTAGAAACATCTTATTTTAAGGATGATCACCTGAGATCAATGTTGAGTCTCATAGCAAAGAGTCTGAATACTTATGTAAATAAGGTATTTCTGTTTTCTAAAAACCTGTTTTCGCTTTGTCATTATGGGGTATTGTGTGTAGATTGATAGGGCAAAAATATATTTAATCCATTTAGAATAAGGCTGTAACATAACAAATGTGGAAAAAGTGATGGGGTATACTTTTCAAATGCAATGTATCCTATGGTCCTGACTTGGTGTACAGGGAGAATACTGTAAGAATGGCCCATGTTCTGAATTCTGTAGCTGTATATTTCAAAAGTGCTAAATAGTTTTATTCACTATGTCCGTCCTAGCTCGCTCATTAATGTCTTAATAGAAATTATGGATTGCCTCTTATCCGCTCGTCGTCCCTTTATACCATAGTTTGTACATCTCAATTGTCAGTTGAAACCCCATTTGTTTAAGCAAGTCAGCCATATCAGTTATGTTTTTTCTAAAGGCAGTAAGTGAGGCTGATGATCTGTTTCGCTGCCAGACAAGGTTCCGCTGATAGCCAGGTGTAGCAGTGGTAAGGATCCACTCCAGTTGGGACAGCTTTGTATAGGCCCTAACTGTTTATGGGCACCGTTTGTCATCATTATAGTGCAATTAATGTATTGTTTAGTGTTGTGTAGAGGCTTTGTTGGCATTCATCTAAAAATATATCTACATTTTTTTGCCCCACCAAGATTTACATGCTAAAATCGCCACTGTCTACACCAATAGAGAAAGCATTGCTCCAGGGGTAACTCTAACTCTTTAAAATTAAGGGCCCAAGCCTTTCGTACGCACTTCTCATTAGTTGGTTTTCAGACTTACACTGCTGTTCAAAAGTTTGGGGTCACTTAGAGATGTCCTTGTTTTTGAAAGAAAAGCACATTTTTTGTCCATTAAAATAACATCGCATTGATCAGAAATACAGTGTAGACATCGTTGATGGTGTAAATGACTATTGTAGCTGGAAACGGCAGATTTTTCATGGAATATCTACATAGGCGTACAGAGGCCCATTATCAGCAACCATCACTCCTGTGTTCCAATGGCACATTGTGTTAGCTAATCCCAGTTTATCATTTTAAAAGGCTAACTGATCATTAGAAAACCCTTTTGCAATTATGTTAGCACAGCTGAAAACTGTTGTTTTTATTAAAGAAGCAATAAAACTGGCCTTCTTTAGAGTAGTTGAGTATCTGGAGCATCAGCATTTGTGGATTCGATTATAGGCTCAAAATGGCCAGAAACAAAGCTCGTCAGTCTATTCTTGTTCTGAGAAATGAAGGCTATTCCATGCGAGAAATTGCCAAGAAACTGAAGCTCTCGTACAACGCTGTGTACTACTCCCTTCACAGAACAGCACAAACTGGCTCTATCCAGAATAGAAATAGGAGTGGGAGGCCCCAACACACAACTGAGCAAGAGGACAAGTACATTAAAGGGTCTAGTTTGAGAAACAGACCCCTCACATGTCCTCAACTGGCAGCTTCATTAAATAGTACCCACAAAACACCAGTTTTGAGCAAGACCAACCCGAAGAGAACTGCTACGACTAACACATAATTGAAGGCCGAAACAACTACTCAAACAACGAAAAAATGGCTGCCGCAACCAGCCCTGCTGCAGAGTCAGAGGCCTTGTCTATGACCACGCTTGTAGCTGAGATAGCTAAACAAAGAAGTAGCCTAAAAGAGGATATGGTTCCTCTCATCAGCACTTCGCTGGCACCTCTCCAAACTTCCACTGACGCTTTTCGAGAAACAGTCAAAACTTTTGGGCGACGCCTCACTACACTAGAAGGTTTCTCCACTGACAACACAGAGTGGATTGCCGAGCTAGAGGCAGCTGTCTCACATATGAAAACGGCCAACACAGCTCTTACTTTCCAAGGTAGATTTGTTGGAGAATTATACCAGAAGGGAAAACATCCGGAACGTTGTCGTCATAGAGGGAATTGAGACTGGTGTCAAATTTGTCTCCGACATGCTGGTGGAAGTGATGGGTAACGGTGTCTTTGACAAGCCGCCGGAGCACGACTGAGCACACAGATCCCTCGCCCCCCAAACCAAACTCAGGGGAGCGGCCTAGGGCGATCATAGCGTGCTTTCATCCTTACTAAGACAAGGAAAGTGCAATGTGCAGGGCGAGGGAGCATCAACCAAAAATTCTGTGGCAAAGATATACAATTCTACCCAGACCTGAGTGCCAATCTTGTGAAGAAAATAGCTGAATTCAAGGACATCAAAACCTGTCTCTACAAAAAGGGGATAAAGTTACAGCTCCTATATCTTCATGTCTTTTATGAGGGAGATTTTTGAAACACTGGCCAAGGCTAAAGCATTCTTTGTCCGGCGCATAGAGTAAAGTTGATAGAGGAAGCGGCCTGGCTGGCTAGCCATGGTGGGAGGAATATGTGACTGGCTACTTTGCTAGCTGGCAACGGACTGATTTTCATGACATCCACTTGAATATTACTTTTCACATGAAAGCAATGTTGTTGTTTTTCTCATTCCGGGAGCACATCTTTATTTTATTTTGTTTTATTTGACTGAGATTAGTGGCAACGTTAGGTAATACATCACAATCAACTTGGCTGGATAGCGGGAGCTGGCTGGACACACTTGACGGTTTACTATCTGGCTGGCTAGCTAATGCCACATTTTTTAAAAATATATATATTTTTACATGGCAACAAGATGAATGCTTAACTCCAGGAGCACACAGGGATATCTGTATTACATCTATACTTGGCTGAGAAGATTTTCAGAACATTGGCCTGACTTGCTAGCTTAGCTAGCTACGCACATCAAAAACCAGAGTGCTCAAGCACTGACTGGGCTACTTGAATATGGATTTAGCTAAGCACTTCTCCACCATTACTAGCGGCTAGCTAGCTGAGATATAGCTTGACATTTGGACAACGAACTAGATAGCTACATTTAGAATCGACTGTAAGTAACATTGGCTGGCTGACTACCTTAGCTGGTACTAGTAACACATGTTAAATATCCAATGTGAGTTTGTTTTTGTTTGAACTAAGTTGGCATTAGCTAGTCATTTAACTTTACCTCTCTAAAGACTATTTGCTAATGCTACAATCTCAGGGTTTGACTCTGGTTACTTTCTTGTTTGCATTTGCTTTCATGTGACTGTAATGCCTCTGTTTGATACCGAGATACATTGACGTTGAAATATTTTGGCGTTTGTGAGGTGCGTTCCCTGCTGTAGTCTTGTGGTCATGCTGTGCCTGAGTATCATATTTACTCCCTGTGGTTGTGGACACAGTTGCGCGGTGAGGCTGCGGGAGCATGGCGTGGAGCACGCCCCTAACACAACCCATGGGCCGAAGTCTTGACCAACAAAAGCATATTATTTGGCTATTTGCGTTTGTTAAAGCCAATGGAGGATGTAACTGATTGACAGGGACACTGTTAATATTTGAGTTTAAACAATTTAAAACTGACGTTCTAAATAATTCTGTTAATAATTGAGAGCCCTCTTGTGTAGGCTAAGTTAGTAACAGATGGTTAATCGGGAGTTTGACCCTATTTGGGGAAGCCTTAGAGGCGAGCATAGGACAGTAAATCAGAACAGTAAGCTAAATTATGAGAGGGAAAGGGACCAAATTATTAGGGTGAGGCACATGGCCTACTAAAAGCTTACTACACAACATACACTTAGTATTACTTTCTTAGCTACAGTACACATATCTCCCTGGCATATTACATCATTTATGCAGCAGCATACAATACATTTTTGGACTCACCTTGTTGTGCGACGCTCACTTGAACAGGAACTTGGTCCTTCTTGAGGGCAAATTTGTCATTGTCTGGATTGATGGTGCTTTCAAGATAACTGGGAACTTGGAAAAAAACAAGGTCGAATCAGGACATCAGTCATCTTCAGTTCGGAGCTTCTAGGAAGAGGCTTGAGATCCTGACTTGGAATTCTGAGTTGGATGACCGTTCAAAACATATTTTCCCAGTCGGAGCTTGTTGAAGTATGAGATTTCCCAGTTCCGAGTTTCATTGACGGCATGGCCAATGTATTCAAGCTTTTAGGCTAATAGTAGCCTTAACAAACCGTTATAGCTCCGTTATGGTCTTTACATGCTTGCGCCAACATTATCTTAGCCTATATTGTTGAGCATTTGACACAAAAGTGCAAAACCCAACCCAAATAAATTTGATCAACATCAACCCCGGCCGCAGTGCTGACCTCCTTTGTCCTGCATTTTCCACGGTGTTGAAACGGCCAGCTGTCTTTTTCCCTGTCCTCGAGCTGACTTAATAACTGCGACACGCATTGGCGGGACATCAGAAAAGTTTCCCCTTTCAAACAGAGAGAGCACGTCCATACTGAATAAAAACGGGTTTACGGTAAATTAACAATGATGTAAACAACTCATTCACTCGTGTTGTATTCAACCTTTTCTGGCCCATGGTGTTGCATGTAAATGTTTATCGGTGGGACGGTTGAGCTAACATAGGCTAATGTGATTAGCATGAGGTTGTAAGTAACAAAACCAATTCCCAGGACATAGACATATCTGATATTGGCTGAAAGCTTAAATTCTTGTTAATCTAACTGCACTGTCCAATTTACAGTAGCTATTACGGTGAAAGAATACCGTGCTATTGTTTGAGGAGAGTGCACAGTTCTGAAATTGAAAATGTATTAATAAAGCAGTTAGGCACATTTGGGCAGACTTGATACAAACGTTTGAACAGAAACGCAATGGTTCATTGGATCAGTCTAAAACTTTGCACATAACTGATGTCATCTAGTGGCCAAAGTCTAAATTGCGCCTTGGCTGGCATAATACATTATGGCCTTTCTATTGCATTTCAAAGATGATGGTACAAAAAAAAAACGCATGTTTTTTTCTTTGTATTATATTTTACCAGATTTAATGTGTTATATTCTCCCACATTAATTTGACATTTAAAAAAAAATCAAACTTCATATTGTTTCCTTTCAAATGGTATCAAGAATATGCATATCCTTGCTTCAGGTCCTGAGCTACAGGCAGTTAGATTTGGACATGTCATTTTAGGCAAAAATGGGGGGGGGAAGCGGCATATCCTTTTTAAGCTTGGAAAGAGACCCTTAAACCCAGACTTGGATCACACACCCACTCCACTGAATAGCAGGCTAGTGATTGCTTTGCAACACTTGCAGCTAGCCACTGATTCCTTCCAAACCACTAATTTTTTAATTTGTGATTTCCAAATTGTTGTGTAATGTTTATGTCCAATGGCCGATGAGCACCCATATGTTTTATCTACAATTGATCTTCACATGACAAGGATTGAAAAGGATTTGCCAGTAGATTGTCAACTTGATTCATGATGATGACTGCTTGTCTAGCTTTCTAGCTAAGATTTTGAAATGATGTTGACATGATTAGTCCAGTCAAAGCTACAGTAGATACAGTATAACGTGATTTGACATAATTTTATCTGTGGCCAATAACCTTGAGCCTTCTTGGATGGGCACATTTAATGTAACTCCATGGCTGCACCCAAGGGGCTTGATTTTTTTTAGCTCTATCCGTAGATTTTCCATGAGTGACAGAACAATGAGCCAATCATGGCATAACTACAGAACATTACCAACCCCTACGCTCCGTATTTTCGTCTGGCTTCCCTACAACCGTAGAAAGCACTGAGCTACTGTAGGCTGAAACAGCATTTTGGTGCTGCCTTAATCATTTTTGTATGCGGTTTTATTAACTGAATTATATATTTTTTTACATTCTTTGCAAACTGATATGTGACACGTATTAATGCCAAAATAACATGCAAAACAGGCAAAAACAGTATGCAGTACCAGTCAAAAGTTCGGACACACTTACTCATTCAAGGGTTTTTCTTTATTTTTTACATTGTAGAATAATAGTGAAGACATCAAAACTATGAAATAACACATATGGAATCATATGTCTTCAGCAATCTACACACAATACACCATAATGACAAAGTCAAAACAGGTTTTTATACATTTTTGCAAATGTATTAAACCAAAAAACAGAAATACCCTATCTAACATACAGTGAGGGAAAAAAGTATTTGATCCCCTGCTGATTTTGTATGTTTGCCCACTGACAAAGAAATGATCCGTCTATAGTTTTAATGGTAGGTTTATTTGAACAGTGAGAGACAGAATAACAACAACAAAATCCAGAAAAACGCATGTCAAAAATGTTATAAATTGATTTGCAGTTTAATGAGGGAAATAAGTATTTGACCCCCTCTCAATCAGAAAGATTTCTGTCTCCCAAGTTGTCTTTTATACAGGTAACGAGTTGAGATTAGGAGCACACTCTTAAAGGGAGGGCTCCTAATCTCAGTTTGTTACCTGTATAAAAAGGCACCTGTCCACAGAAGCAATCAATCAATCAGATTCCAATCTCTCCACCATGGCCAAGACCAAAGAGCTCTCCAAGGATGTCAGGGACAAGATTGTAGACCTACACAAGGCTGGAATGGGCTACAAGACCATCGCCAAGCAGCTTGGTGAAAAGGTGACAACAGTTGGTGCAATTATTAGCAAATGGAAGAAACACAAAAGAACTGTCAATCAAAAAATTATAGACTGATAATTTCTTTGTCAGTGGGCAAACGCACAAAATCAGCAGGGGATCAAATACTTTTTTCCCTCACTGTAAGTATTCAGACCCTTTGCTTTGAGATTTGAAATTGAGCTCAGGTGCATCCTGTTCCCATTAATCATCCTTGAGATGTTTCTACAACTTGATTGGAGTCCACCTGTGTTAAATTCAATAGATTGGACATGATTTGGAAAGGCACACACCTGTCTATATAAGGTGCCACAGTTAACAGTGCATGTCAGAGCAAAAGCCAAGCCATGAGGTCAAGGGAATTGTCCGTAGAGCTCCAAGATCAGATTGTGTAGAGGCACAGATCTGGAGAAGGGTACCAAAAATGTCTACTGCATTGAAGCTCCCCAAGAACACAGTGGCCTCCTTCATTCATAAATGGAAGAAGTTTGGAATCACCAAGACTCTTCCTAGAGCTGGCCCCCAGGCCAAACTGAGCAATCGGAGGAGAAGGACCTTGGTCAGGGAGGTGACCAAGAACCCGATGGTCACTCTGACAGAGCTCTAGAGTTCCTCTGTGGAGATGGGAGAACCTTGCAGAAGGACAACCATCTCTGCAGCACTCCATCAATCAGGCCTTTATGGTAGAGTGGCCAGATGGAAGCCACTCCTCAGTAAAAGGCACATGACAGCCCGCTTGAAAGTCACCTAAAGACTTTCTCTGGTCTGATTGAACTCTTTGGCCTGAATGCCAAGCGTCACGTCTGGCACCATCCCTTCGAGGAAACATGGTGGTGGCAGCATCATCTGTGGGAATGTTTTTCAGCTGCAGGGACTGGGAGACTAGTCAGGATTGAGACAAAGATGAACGGAGCAAAGAACAGAGAGATCCTTGATGAAAACCTGCTCCAGAGCACTCAGGACCTCAGACTGGGGCGAAGGTTCACCTTCCAACAGTACAACGACACTAAGCATACAGCCAAGAAAGTGCAGGAGTGGCTTCGGGACAAGTCTTTGAATGTCCTTGAGTGGCCCAGCCAGAGCCCATACTTGAACCCGATCTAAAATCTCTTAGCTATGCAGCCATGCTCCCCATCCAACCTGAAAGAGCTTGAGAGGATCTGTACAGAAAAATGGGAGAAACTCTCCAAATACAGGTGTGCAAAGCTTGTAGCGTCATACCCAATAATACTTGAGGCTGTAATCGCAGCTAAAGGTGCTTCAGCAAAGTACCGAGTAAAGGGTCTGAATACTTATGTAAATGTGATATCAGTTTTTTATTTTTAATACATTTGCAAAACAATTTGAAGCACAGCGAAGAGCTGCTGGCAAACGCACGAAGTGCTGTTTGAATGAATGCTTACTAGCCTGCTGCTGCCTACCACCGCTCAGTCAGACTGCTCTATCAAATCATAGACTTAATTATAACATAATAACACACAGAAATACGAGCCTTAGGTCATTAATATGGTCAAATCCGGAAACTATCATTTAGAAAACAAAATGTTTATCTTTCAGTGAAATACGGAACCGTTCCGTATTTTATCTAACGGGTGGCATCCATAAGTCTAAATATTCCTGTTACATTGCACAACCTTTAATGTTATGTCATAATTATGTAAAATTCTGGCAAATTAGTTCGCAATGAGCCAGGCGGCCCAAACTGTTGCATATAACGTTACCCTGACTCTGCGTGCAATGAACGCAAGAGAAGTGACACAATTTCCCTAGTTCAATATCGCCTGGTAACCTGGATTTCTTTTAACTAAATATGTAGGTTTAAAAAAATGTACTTCTGTGTATTGATTTTAAGAAAGGCATTGATGTTTATGGTTAGGTACATTCGTGCAACGATTGTGCTTTTTTCGCAAATGCGCTTTTGTTAAATCATCCCCCATTTGGCGAAGTTACATGTCTTTGTTAGGAAGAAATAGTCTTCACACAGTTCGCAACGAGCCAGGCGGCCCAAACTGCTGCATATACCCTGACTCAAGAGAAGAATGCAAGAGAAGTGACACAATTTCCCTAGTTAAAAGAAATTCATGTTAGCAGGCAATATTAACTAAATATGTAGGTTTAAAAATATATACTTGTGTATTGATTTTAAGAAAGGTGTTGATGTTTTTTATTTTTATTTTACCTTTATTTTACTAGGCAAGTCAATTAAGAACAAATTCTTATTTTCAATGACGGCCTAGGAACAGTGGGTTAACTGCCTGTTCAGGGGCAGAACGACAGATTTGTACCTTGTCAGCTCGGGGATTTGAACTTGCAACCTTTCGGTTACTAGTCCAACGCAGGCTACCCTGCCGCCCCAAACCACCTAACCATGTTTATGGTTAGGTACACATTGGTGCAACGATGGTGCTTTTTTTGCGAATGCACTTATTAAATCACCCGTTTGGCGAGGAGGCTATGATTCAATGATAAATTAACTGGCACCACATCAATTACATGCAATGCAGGACAAGCTAGATAAATTAGTAATATCATCAACCATGTGTAGTTAACCAGTGATTATGTTAAGATTGATTGTTTTTTATAAGATA
Organism: Oncorhynchus nerka; assembly: GCF_034236695.1. Classification (NCBI taxonomy): domain Eukaryota; kingdom Metazoa; phylum Chordata; class Actinopteri; order Salmoniformes; family Salmonidae; genus Oncorhynchus; species Oncorhynchus nerka. Next base: position 48,340,718 of record NC_088413.1, on the reverse strand, counting down.
CGTTTAATGCTAGCTAGCACCTTACCTTGGCTCCTTGCTGCACTATCATAACAGCTGGTCAGCCTGCCACGCAGTCTCCTCGTGGAGTGCAAATCGGCCATGATCGGTGTCCAAAAATGCCGATTACTGATTGTTATGAAAACTTGAAATCGGCTCTAATTAATCAGGCATTCCGATTAATCGGTCGACCTCTAGTATTCTGACCTTGACTTAATCTGTTGGCCAGCAAGTAGAAGGGTTTTCATTAGTTGAATTATATTTATTAAGCAAGCGCAAAGGAACCACAAACCTGTTATGCTCCTTCATAAGGTACGTCTGATGACCAACTACTGAGAAGTGCATAGGAAAGGTGTGTATAAGAAAGGCGTAATGTCCTAAGCCGGAATCGGGCCCATTGTTAAATTATAGGTCAGAATAGGCATAGAGAGAAAAGTGCACAAAACAGGAATAACATTTCATTTAGGCGTGCTTCCGTCTTCGTCGGGTCAGAATCGGGGCCTAAATTTGTTTACAAACTCAAAGGTGTCTGACATAATTCTGAGATTGGGATTTAGAAAGGAGTCAATATACTCTGCTTCTCAACATGACTCACTTCCACAATCTGAAACAATTGGTCGACTGGTGGGAACGTCAAGAGGGACCATCCGTATACTGTATTTTACTTAACAGATCAATCTTTCTGGCTCTGGGAGGGTCAGGACCATAAATATACATTTTTTGTTTAGAGGATATGTACTTTTCTTCATATAATTTCTCGGTATCCTTCTCTGGGTTTTCAGCTGTAAGGAATGTGGCAAAGGCATATAGGGGCCGATTCCGACTTAGAAATTAACGCCTTTCCTACACACTCTTTCCTCCTCATTTCTCAGTATTTGGTATTCAGACTAACCTTAATCAGTCGTTAGCTCTGCTGCTGAAAACTCTCCCACTTGCTGGCCGACAGATTTTCTCATGGAGTTTTCATCATTCAATATGGTTTTCAGTAAAGACATCTTCAGCCATACCTTTAAATACGGTGTACCTTTTAGTTTGAATTTTGGCGACAGACTCGAGAGAACGGGTTCAGAATGTTAGGGAACAATGAAAGAAAAATAAATACATGCATATTCATCGCTGTTACAGCACCAAAAATATTCCGATTTTGTAGATTATTTAGGTTTAGGAAAGTATTTATGAACCACAAAAACTAGTTTGGAGAGCCTTTACACACGAAAGAAAGAAAACGTTGGATTCATTCTGAAATGTGCCACATTCAGTTCTTCAACCCATGGTAATGTTGGAATATTAGTGTACATAGAATTGTAATAGGGAGGATAGTCTATTCGCCTATTCCCGGCATTAACCATCTCCATTAGTTCCTGCCAAGGCAGCAGCTACTCTTCCTGGGGTCCAGCAAAATTAAGGCAGTTTATACTATTTTTAAAAAAGATTTCCCAACACACTGTGTGCCCTCAGGCCCCTGCTCCACCACTACCACATATCTACAGTACAAAATCCATGTGTACGTGTGTGTATAGTGCGTGTGTTATCGTGCATGTGTCTGTGCCCATGTGTGTGTTGCCTCACAGTCCCTGCTGTTCCATAAGGTGTATTTGTATCTGGGTTTTTTTTGTCTAATTTTACTGCTGGCATGAGTTACTTGACGTGGAATAGAGTTCCATGTAGTCGTGGCTCTGTGTAGTGCTGTGCACCTCCCATAGTCTGTTCTGGACTTAGGTACTGTGAAGAGACCTCTTGTGGCATGTGGGGTATGCATGGCTGTCCGAGCTGTGCGCCAGTAGATCAAACAGACAGCTAGGTGCATTCAACATGTCATAAATACAAGTAGTGATGAAGTTAATCTCTCCTCTATTTTGAGCCAGGAGAGATTGCCATGCATATTATTAATATTAGCTCTCTGTGTACATCCTATTTTTGCCATTTTTGTGGCACCTGACCACACGACTGAACATTAGTCCAGGTTCGACAAAACTAGGGCCTGTAGGACCTGCCTTGTTGATAGAGTTGTTAAGAAGGTAGAAACTAGGGCCTGTAGGACCTGCCTTGTTGATAGTGCTGTTAAGAAGGTAGAAACTAGGGCCTGTAGGACCTGCCTTGTTGATAGTGCTGTTAAGAAGGTAGAAACTAGGGCCTGTAGGACCTGCCTTGTTGACAGTGCTGTTAAGAAGGTAGAGCAGCGCTTTACTATGGACAGACTTTTCCCCATCATAGCTACTGTTGTATCAAAATATTTTGACCATGACAGTTTACAATCCAGGGTTACTCCAAGCAGTTTAGTCACCTCAACTTGCTCAATTTCCAGATGATTTATTACAAGATTTTGTTCAGGTTTAGGGTTTAGTGAATGATTTGTCCCAAATACAATGCTTTTAGTTTTAGAAATATTTAGGACTAACTTATTCCTTGCCACCCACTCTGAAACTAACTGCAGCTCAACTGTGTGATGACACGGCTAAGTATTACACCATGTGTGAGGTTCAAACTGTTACGGCTTGGTCTGTGCTCCGCTCTATAACCATTTAATTAGCCTACATGTCTTTTTTTATATTATCAACTGTTACTAATGATCCTCAGCAACAACCACACGGCCGTGACAGCGTTTACAGGGGAAGCAAATGAAGGTAAACTAAACAATGTAATTAAATGGAATGATCATGTAGGCTATACCAACCGAAGGAGACTGACAGTAAATCGGCAATTGAATATGTGTGGTTATTAGGATTACTGAGGGTTGATACTGATAGTGTCTAATATTTAACGTGATAGAAATAGGAGACAGAGAAAGTCGGGGGTAGCCTATAATTGAGACATTCGAGAGTGCCCATCCCTGCAAATGAAAAGGCCGTGCAATTTAAATTCTGCATAATGGCACAGCATTTTATATACTTTACTGTGGGAAAGTTGATATGTTGATACGTTTCAGTTTGCTGCCATATGACTGGTTTCACATTTGTCTGTAGTGATTATGAGGTAAAATATAGCTTTAAAGGTCCTGCTCTTTCTCAAGACTCCTCCTCTTTCTCAATTTCCAAACAGCAGTGGACTGGTTTCACATTCGTTTCCAGGGATCATAAGGAAAAACCATCTAAAACTATTTCTATTTACAATTTCCTTTTCCAAACGGATTACTAATTTACCTAGCTCCTATCAATTTATAGATTTCAGCGCATGGAAAATTGTGTTATTTCTATCGGAAATAGACGTTTTTCCACTTGAAACCGACAGGTGCTATGTGTATTTACAATCCCGATCTCATTTATATAGGTTTTATCAATAGCTATCAATTTATAAATTACAGTGCATGGAGATTCTATCTGAAAAAATAAAGTTGATGCTTTTACCTCTTGGAACCGGCAGTTGTTTAGCACCATAACCCGTGGTGTAAAGTACTTAAGTAAAATACTTTTAAGTATTACTTAATACTTATCTGTACTTTTCCTTATTACTTATATTTTTGACTACTTTTACTTCACTACATTCCTGTCACGCCCTGATCAGTTTCACCTGTCCCTGTGATTGTCTCCACCCCCTCCAGGTGTCGCTTATTTTCCCCAGTGTATTTATCCCTGTGTTTGCTGTCTCTCTGTGCCAGTTTGTCTTGTATGTTTAGTCAAGTCAACCAGCGTGGTTTTCCTCAAACTCCTTTTCGACTCTCTTTTGCTAGTCCTCCTGGTTTTGACCACTGCCTGACCCTGGACTACTTTCCCACCTGCCTGATCATCCTGCCTGCGCTGACATTGAATCTGCCTGCCCTTCGGTACCTATTGACTCTGAACTGGTTTTTACTTTTTGCCTGTACACAACCATTCTCTTGCCTACCCATTTTGGATTAATAAACATGGTAAGACTCCAACCATATGCCTCCTGTGTCTGCATCTGGGTCTTGCCTTGTGCCTTGATACATTCCTTAAGAAAAGAATGTACTTTACTCTATACATTTTCCCTGTCACCCAAAAGTCCTTGATACATTTTGAATGCTTAGCAGGACTGGAAAATTGTCCAATTCACGCACTTATCAATTGAACATCCCTGGTAATCCCTACTGCCTCTGATCTGGGGGACTCACTAAACACAAATGCTTAGTTTATAAATTGTTTCAGTGTCCCCCTGGCCATCGATAGCTAAAACAAATACTAAAATTGTTCCGTCTGGTTGGATTAATAAGTAATATATTTAAAACCAAGTACTTTTGGGCCTCCCGGGTGGCGCAGTGGTTAAGGGCACTGTACTGCAGCGCCAGCTGTGCCATCAGAGACTCTGGGTTCGTGCTCTGTCGCGATCGGGAGGTCCGTGGGGCGACGCACAATTGGCCTAGTGTGCGCTAACCAAGGTTGCCAGGTACACGGTGTTTCCTCTGACACATTGGCTGGCTTCCAGGTTGGATGCGCGTTGTGTTAAGTATTGCGGCATGGTTGTGTATCGGAGGACGCGTGACTTTCAACCTTCGTTTCTCCCGAGCCCGTACGGGAGTTGTAGCAATGAGAATTGGGAAAAAATATATTTAGACTTTTACTGGGTGACTAACTTTTAATTGGGTCATTTTTTATTACGGTATCTTTACTTTTACTCAAGTATGACTATTGGGAACTTTTTTCCACCACTGACCACACACAATATTCCAAATGAAATCGTAGTGGAAATTTCCTGTATTACCGAATCACAAGAGAGCAAAACCCACACAAGTCCATCTTTAATTATATGAGCTCCATCACAACCCTGTGACTCTCAGATCAATTCAGTGTCTATAAAATAATTCTGAGAGTGCTTACACATTGCAACTGAGATCCTTTATAGCAAAGACACACCCCCCTAGTCGACATGACAAATAACAGATCTTAAGAACATTATACAGAGAAAGATTTTACTTGAGAGAGGAGTATCCCATCGCCAGACAGTATTTAGCTATAAATTATCGTTCAGTTTGGTCTCCTAAACTAAGCTTATCTCATTCTTGGTACAAAATAGTACCAAGACATTACCTCACCCAATGGTATATATCAATTGGCATTTTAGACACTCCCATCCCAAATACAACTCATCCTGGACAAGCTCACGGAGAGGAGAGTGAGCCTCTAGGTCAAGATAAGGGCAACCTCAGAGGGAACATAGAATGGTTCCAGACACTGCCATCCTCCTCTCCCCGATGGGAAAAGTAGGGAGTGACTGGCACAGACATTGTGAAGCCAAGAGATAATTGGTTCCCCCTCAATCGTCCCTTCACATGGTTTAAAAGATACGTTTACATATGAAGACAAGCTTGACCTCTCCCCTTTCCGTGGCCCAAGTAACTGAACCCTGAGAGAACCGAACTGCAAACGGCCAACACTATAGTACACCAAAATACATTCTAAATGACAAGTATCTCACAAGCATATTATGAAAATATAACATCTTATCTATGTTACCCAACTAATTCTGATTCTGCCACGACAGTCCACAGCTACAGTTGAAGTTTACATACTGTCACGACTATCTTCCTGGAAATGACTGGACCAAAGCTCAGCGTGATGAGCGTACATCTCTTTTTATTTGTAATAAATGTCGCCAACAAAACAAGGAAACGACCGTGAAGCTTAACTTGGGCAATCATGTCACTAACAAAGTCACCTACCCACAAATGCGAAAGGAAAAAAGGCTGCCTCCCAATCAGACTCCCGGACTGGGGACCATCGCTGGAGGCCCCCCGACTGGCCTGTGGAGCAGGCACAGGACTCACCAGGCTGGAGAGACTTACTGGAGGCCTGGTCCTTGGAGGAGGCACAGGATGAACCAGGCTGGGGAGACCTACTGGAGGCCTGGTCCTTGGAGGAGGCACAAGACTCCACCAATCTCCCCATGTGCCTGCTTCGATGACTTGCCTCCTCATACCGTCGCCCCTGCTCCTTTGCTGCCTTTAATTCCTCCTTTGGACGGCGATATTCCCCAGCCTGCCTCCAGGTTCCTTTACCATCCAGGATTTCCTCCCAAGTCCATGAGTCCAGAAAACGCTGGTCCTCCTTCCCATGCTGCTTGGTCTGTTTGTGATGGGTAGTTCTGTCACGACCATCTTCCTGGAAATGACTGGACCAAAGGGCAGCGTGGTTAGCGTACATTTTCCTTTATTTTTAAATGCCAACAAAACCAACAAACGCCAACAAAACAATAAACAAATATGACGCTTACTAGGGCTATACAGTCAGCTAAGTCAGCTACCCACAAAGTCAGCTACCCACAAATGCGAAAGGAAAAAAGGCTGCCTAAGTATGACTCCCAATCAGAGACAACGATAGACAGCTGCCTCTGATTGAGAACCACACCAGGCCAAACACAAAAAATAGAAAACATAGAAATAAAGAAACTAGAATGCCCACCCTAGTCACATCCTGGCCTAACCAACATAGAGAATAAAAGCCTCTCTATGGCCAGGGCGTGACACATACACTTAGGTTGGAGTCATTAAAACTTGTTTTTGACCACTCCACAATTTTTTGGTTAACAAACTATAGTTTTGGCAAGTCGGTTAGGACATCTACTTTGTACATGACACAAGTAATTTTTTCCAACAACTTGTTACAGACAGATTATTTCACTTATAATTCACTGTATCACAATTCCAGTGTGTCAGAAATGTACATACACTAAAATTACAGTGCCTTTAAACCGCTTGGAAAATAACAGAAAATTATTTCATGGCTTTAGAAGCTTCTGATAGAGTAATTGACATAATTTGAGTCAAACATTACTTGACATCATGGGAAAATCAAATGAAATCAGCCAAGACCTCAGAAAATAATTGTAAACCTCCACAAGTCTGGTTCATCCTTGGGAGCAATTTCCAAACGCCTGAAGGTACCACGTTCATCTGTACAAACAATAGTATGCAACTGTAAACACCATGGAACCACGCAGCCGTCATACCTGTACATCAAGGCTGAGAAATGTCTGTTCTTCCAACAGTCCGTCTCCTTCCTAGGGTACCGCATTTCCACTTCAGGGGTGGAGATGGAGAGTGACCGGATTTCAGCCGTGCGTAATTGGCCAACTCCCACCATGGTAAAGGAAGTGCAGCGGTTTCTAGGGTTTGCCAACTTCTACCGGAGGTTTATCCAGGGTTTTGGTCAGGTAGCAGTTCCCATTACCTCACTGCTGAAGGGGGGACCGGTGTGGCTGCAGAAAGCTCCCTGTGCTTTCTTTTCGAAGAAGCTCAGCCCAGTGGAGCGAAACTATGATGTGGGGGACCGGGAGCTGTTGGCTGTTGTCAAGGCTCTGAAGGCGTGGAGACATTGGCTTGAGGGGGCTAAACACCCTTTTCTCATCTGGACTGACCACCGCAATCTGGAGTACATCCGGGCACTGAGGAGACTGAAAGCCAGGCAAGGTGGGCCATGTTCTTTACCCATTTTGTTTTCACTCTGTCCTACAGACCAGGTTCCCAGAATGCTAAGGCAGACGCACTGTCCCGGATATATGACACCGAGGAGCTGTCCATGGATCACACTCCCATACTTCCGGCCTCCTGCCTGGTGGCACCGGGGGTGTGGGAGCTGGATGCAGACATCGAGTGGGCGTTACGCACAGAGCCCACTCCCCCCCCAGTGTCCAGCTGGGCGCCTGTACGTTTCGTCTGCTGTCCGCGACCGTTTGATCTATTGGGCCCACACGTCACCCTCCTCTGGTCATCCTGGCATCGGTCGGACGGTGCGTTGCCTTAGTGGGAAGTACTGGTGGTCCACCTTGGCCAAGGACGTGAGGGTTTATGTTTCCTCCTGTTTGGTGTGCGCCCAGTGCAAGGCTCCCAGGCACCTGCCCAGAGGGAAGTTACAACCCGACCCGTTCCACAACGGCCATTGTCGCACCTGTCGGTGGACTTCCTGATGGATCTTCCTCCCTCACAGGGCAACACCCCGATCCTGGTTGTTGTGGATCGGTTTTCTAAGTCCTGCCGTCTCCTTCCTTTGCCCAGTCTGCCTACAGCCATACAGACTGTGGAGGCCCTGTTCACTCACGTCTTCTGGCACTATGGGGTGCCTGTGGACATAGTCTCTGATCGGGGGCCCCAGTGCACGTCCAGGGTCTGGAGAGCATTCATGGAACATCTGGGGTTCTCGGTAAGCCTCACCTCAGGTTTTCACCCCAAGAGTAACGGGGGCAGGTGGAGAGAGTAAACCAGGATGTGGGTAGGTTTCTGCGGTCATATTGCCAGGCCCGACCGGGGGAGTGTGCGGTGTTCATCTCCTAGGCAGAGATGGCCCAAAACTCACTCCGCCACTCCTCCACTAACCTCTCCTCCTTCCAGTGCGTACTGGGGTATCTGGCACCTTGGTATCAGAGCCAGGTCGAAGCTCCTGTGGTGGACGAATGGTTCAGGCATGCGGAGGAGACATGGGAAGCTGCCCGTGTTCACCTTCAGCGGGTCGTGCTGCATCAGAAAGAGAGCGCATACCGTCGCTGCAGTGAGGCCCTGGTGTTCGCACCGGGGGACCAGGTCTGGCTCTCGACCAGAAACCTCTCCCTCCGCCTGTCCTGCTGGAAGCTGGGTCCGCGGTGTGTGTGGCCATTCACGACTTCCGCCAAAGTCGGTCCCTCTCCTTGTTCGGGCGGCGTTCGGCGGTTGACTTCACCGGCCTTCTAGCCATCGCCGATCCACTTTTAATTTTCCATTTGTTTTGTCTTTGTCTTGCACACCTGGTTTCAGTCCCCCAATTACTTATTCATTATTTAACCCTCTGTTCCCCCATGTTTGTTTGTGAGTAATTATTTGTATGAAATACGGTCCGTTATGTGGGCTTGCTTTATTGTATTGTATTTGTCTATGTTTGAGTAAATTATTTTTATTTATCTGCTGTCCTGAGCCTGATTCCTTTACACAAGCTACACACAGACCTCATTACAGTTCAATGTTCTCTACATACGGTATATAGTACTTTGTGGCTGCCTATATAGTCCCAAGCTCTCGATTTAATCACAGGTGGTATGGGTACTAAATGGATCTGGTCTAAACCCTACATTGGGGGTCGAGCTTTACATGGGGTCGAGTGAGGTGGGGTGTCTTCCAAGATTCCCAGTTCAAAGTCAACATTTTCCAATGAGCCGATGGCTGGAGCGCAAGGAGTTGTTAAGAGGCTAGGGCCAAGGCTAGAGTTAGAGTCAACATACTTGCTGCGACTATCTGGAGGGTTAGGGTTAGCATTAAGGGTCTGGAGTGAGCTAGTTTCCCCTGAGTGGTAAAAGCTATGATTAGGGTGAAGTGATGGCGCCGTAGGGGAAGATTTCTGTTTTATCGGCTCTTAACCAACCATGCTATTTTATTTGTTTTTTCATGTTGTTTGTAACTTGTTTTGTACATAATGTTGCTGCTACCGTCTCTTATGACCGAAAAGAGCTTCTGGACATCAGAACTACGATTGCTCACATCAAATTGGACAAGGAGTTCTTCTTCAATGAGACGGGAGATGGGAGGGATATAATACAGACACCCGACCAGGACTGTTATTCGCTGGAGAAGGAAACAGAGATTTCGCGGAAAGAGATCAGGGAGAATCAGGCGACGAATGGCTAATCTGCCCTTGCCTTCGGTCCTGCTAGCTAACATTCAATCGCTGTAAAATAAATGGAACAAACTGAAAGCACGTTTATCCTACCAACGGGACATTATAAACTGTAGTATCTTATGCTTCACGGAATCATGGCTGAACGACAACATTAGGAACATATAGCTGGCAGGTTATACACTCTATCGGCCTGACAGAACAGCAGCCTCTGGTAAGACACGGGGCGGGGGGCCTATGCATTTATGTAAACAACATCTGGTGCACGATATCTAAGGAGTCTCAAGCTATTGCTCACCTGAGGTAGAGTATCTCATGATAACCTGTAGACCACACTATCTACCTAGAGATTTTTCATCTGTATTTTTCATAGCTGTCTACATACCACCACAGGCCGATGCTGGCACTAAAACCACACTCAATGAGCTGTATACCGCCATAAGCAAACAGGAAAACTCTCATCCAGAGGCGGCGCTCCTAGTGGCCGGGGAGTTTAATGCAGGGAAACTTAAATCAGTTTTACCTAACTTCTATCAGCATGTTAAATGTGCAACCAGAGGGAAAAAAACTCTGGACCAAATTTCTCACCCTCCATTTGGTAAATCTGACCATAATTCTATCCTCCTGATTCCTGTTTACAAGCTAAAATTAAAGCAGGAGGCACCAGTGACTCGGCCTATAAAAAAGTGGTCAGATGAAGCAGATGCTAAACTATAGGACTGTTTTGCTTGCACAGACTAGAATATTTTCTGGGATTCTTCCGATGGCATTGAGGAGTACACCACATCAGCCATTGGCTTTATCAATAAGTGCATTGAGGCCGTCGTCCCCACAGTGATTGTACATACCCCAACCAGAAGCCATGGATTACAGGCAACATTCGCACTGAGCTAAAGGGTAGAGCTACCGCTTTCAAGTAGCGGGACTCTAACCCGGAAGCTTATGTGAAATCTTGCTATGCCCTCCGATGAACCATCAAACAGGCAAATCGTCAATACAGGACTAAGATCGAATCATACTACACCGGCTCCAACGCTCGTTGAATGTGGCAGGGTCTGCAAACTATTACAGACTACAAAGGGAAGCACAGCCAAGAGCTGACCAGTGACATGAGCCTACTAGACAAGCGAAATAACTTCTATGTTCGCTTCGAGGCAAGTAACACTGAAACATGCATGAGAGCATCAGCTGTTCCGGACGACTGTGTGATCACGCTCTCCGCAGCCGATGTGAGTAAGACCTTTAAACAGGCCGCAGGGCCAGACGGATTACCAGGACGTGTACTCCGAGCATGTGCTGACCAATTGGCAAGTGTCTTCACTGACATTTTCAACCTCTCCCTGTCTGAGTCTGTAATACCAACATGTTTCAAGCAGCCCACCATAGTCCCTGTGCCCAAGAACATTAAGGTATCCTGCCTAAATTAATACCGACCCATAGCACTCACGTCTGTAGACATGAAATGCTTTGAAAAGCTGGTCATGGCTCACATCAACACCATTATCCCATTAACCCACTCCAATTTGCATACCGCCCCAACAAATCCACAGATGATGCAATCTCCATTGCACTCCACACTGCCCTTTCACACCTGGACAAAAGGAACACCTATGTGAGAATGCTATTCATTGAATACAGCTCAGCGTTCAACATAGTGCACTCAAAGCTTATCACTAAGCTAAGGACCCTGGGACTAAACACCTCCCTCTACAACTGGATCCTGGACTTCCTGACGGGCCGCCCCCAGGTGGTAAGGGTAGGTAACAACACATCCGCAACACGGGGGCCCCTCAGGGGTGCGTGCTCAGTCCCCTCTTGTACTCTCTGTTCACTCATGACTGCATGGCCAGGCACGACTCCAACACCATCATTAAATTTGCTGATGGCATAAGTGGTAGGCCTGATCACCTACAACGATGAGACAGCCTATAGGTAGGAGGTCAGAGACCTGACTGTGTGGTGCAAGGACAACAACCTCTCCCTCAATGTGATCAAGACAAAGGAGATGATTGTGGACTAAAGGAAAAAAAGGACTGAGCACGCCCTTATTCTCATCGACGAGGCTGCAGTGGAGAAGGTTGAGAGCTTCAAGTTCCTTGGTGCACACCATGACAGTCGTGAAGAGGGCACGACAAAACCTATTCCCACTCAGGAGACTGAAAATATTTGGCATGGGTCCTCAGATCAGCTGCATCACTGCCTGGTATGGCAACTGCTCGGCCTCCGACCGCAAGGCACTACAGAGGATAGTGCGAACGGCAGTACATCACTGGAGCCAAGCTTCCTGCCATCCAGGACCTCTATACCAGGCGGTGTCAGAGGAAGGCCCTAAAAATTGTCAAAGACTCCAGCCACCTTAGTCAGACCGTTCTCTCTGCTACCACACGGTAAGTGGTACCGGAGTGCCACCAAGTCTAGGTCCAAGAGGCTTCTAAACAGCCTCTACCCCCAAGCCATAAGACTCCTGAACATCTAGTCAAATGGCTACCCAGACTATTCACATTGCCCCACCCCCCTCATCTCTTTAATTACTTGTTTCTTTTATTGCTGATTCTTATCTGTGGTTTTTGAAACTGCACTGTCAGTTAGGGGCTCGTAAAGTAAGCATTTCACCTGTTGTATTCAGGGCATGTGACTAATCAAATTTGACTTGAAAGCACCTTTTTTTCTAGGAGTGTAACCTTAAGAAACAAATATAGAACAAACAGTGACAATATTCAGGTGAAAAAATATTTTATTTTGTTTGAAACAAACATTTTACAAAACCACTTATTCACCATACTGTAGAATATATCAACCAGCATACAAGCCGATTTTCCGCACTAAAATAGTTTACAGCCAACAATACAGGTGCTGTATATCTGTGAAGCTTTGAAAGTTGCATCAATCATTGATTTCTTCTCACAAGGTGTATACAGAAGCTTCTCAAACAACCTGCAGTTATTGTCAAAGACATCTGTTCAGAGCGATCAATAATGACAGAAGTGCTGGGAGTCACTCATAACTACTCAACTAGTTATAACGATTGTTGACATGTAATAAATTCGTAAGGACTTGGATGATCTAAAACTCTGTCAAAAGGGCCTGTGGTCAAAAGTAGTGTACCACATAGGAAGTAGGTCACCGTTTGAGATGCACCCTTGAGTACTCCAGATGTTATTACCAACTTAAAACAAGATATACGATGTGACAATGTCTTTGAGCCACAACAGGTGTCCATTTTGGTTTTGTGCTTTTCAACATGACATTGTCAGCTCAATTAATCTTTATATGCACACATTTTAATTACAGCTTAGCCAAATTGTACAATAAAAACTTGTGTAACACATTTGATTTGATTTGCAACAAGAACCATAACTAATCTAGGGGGAGAATGCATTAGAACCGTGCCTGTAAAAGAAGTGGCCTATTTTAGAATGTTGGGCGTTGTCTAAAGCCTCTACAGTAGGTAAAAAAAAACATTTTGAAAATACAACAAGAAAACGTTAAAAAGTCCCACCCCCAAACATGTGATATCATTGAAAAGCCCAGAATGTCCTCTCAAAGTTACAACAGGACTTAACACGGTGGCATGTACGGCCTCAGAGATACGGATCAACAATTACTGTCCATTAGAGTGGACAAAAATTAATTGCTGGGTCTCAGGAGGATGAAGACATTTCAAGAAGTAGTACAGTGTTATTTGGGTTGATCCAGGACACTTGGGTTTTAAAACAGTAATGAGTACCCTGGTTATTGAAAGAGCAGCAAATAATTTAATAGAAAAAGTATGTACAAAGCCATCAAAGCACACATCTTTGTAGCTTTTAGAAGAGATACCAAAATCCAAACAGTGATTAGATCAAAGTGTGAAAACTCTCAGTCAGCACGAAGGATTTGGGATTCATTGTTCTATTGTGTCACACAAGATGGAGTCTCTAAAGGTCACAGTTCACAGGGTTCTTCTGTCCTGGTCCTGAGTGGAGGCTGAAACAGACAGATGAATGCCATTAATGATTAGGATACAGGTTGTAACCGAATGTCAGTACTATATAACTGCAATTTATTACTGCGCAGGAATAAGAGCAACTTAATGTAAAGCGTTAGCGGAGGTTTTTGTTTCAACACAGATGTACTTAATTGATCCAGTGGAGAAATGTACCTGTTAAGTCTCTGAACCGTCTCTTCGCCTCTGCTCTTTCTTCTGAATCAAAATACCACACTGTTACAGCATATCTGGAACAAAGCAACATTCTAAATGATTAATACATAATTACACTGCATCTTTATCACATTATTATTATACAGATTTTCATAACAACAGTGTGATGCATCATACAGACCTTGTTGCATATGACGGCAGCACCTCGTGTGGATTCCTTCTATCTGACCAGAAGAACAACAGTCTGTCAAACAGGGGCTCAACATCTGCAACGTAGGATTTGCCCTCAGGAAAAATCCTAAGAATTCCTCCATGCTCCTGCAACATAACAAATACATATTGTTGACTTCAGCTTCACAGAATAAGAAGTTAAGCTAGAAGAGGCTTGGTATGCATTTGACAAAGATCAGAAGCCAAAGGGGTTTTTCCAACAAGCGGTGGGCGTACTATTTTTATGGCAATATCTCACATTTTCATAGTCTAAAAATAAACCACGCTTAAATATAATGACCATCGTTCATTATGTTATAGCGGGAAATAAACAATGAGTGACTTTCTTGGAAATGTACCTGTAATTTAAAAGGATTGGCGTTGATTGCACCTAAATAATGTTATAATAGGTGACAATAAATATATGTAATAAGAATGTATACATGTAATAATGTTTAATATATATTCAATAAATATGTAAAAAAATATAATAATAATACTTGTGTAGTTAATTTAATGATTATGGAATGCATGTGTAATGAATCTACCACTCCACCTCTGCGTTCCAGTTCTTGTTCAGGTAGTAGATACAGGTGACACAGCGACCGTCAGCGTTGGGATTGTCCACATGCTTAACATATCCCGTCCCATTTCCTGGATAGCACGCCACCATCGCCTGAAATAGACAAACACAAAACATCAATTCTGAGTCCATTCCACATTATATTTAGTATACTCGCTAATAATCATTAGATAATATGTAACAAACAACAGACTGTAGTGTACCCAATTACAGAAGCCTTCGTGTGGGAAAGTATTTGTGTATTTTTCAGTGGCCTTGGAATATTCTAAGAATACAGAAATAGCTTCTGCATTTCAGAGACAAAAATAGAACAAGACCAGATTTATGGGTAAATACCTTGGTTGCAAAAAATTCCTGTAAGCATTGCGTGGAGAGGGTGCATTGTGGTTTCAGAAGGACTGGCCTACGTGCATTCAGTTAGCAGTCCAAGGAAACACAATTAACCAAACTCGTCATTTATCTTGTGATAAGAAAGCCAAGAAAAGCCATCAAAGCCATGCTAATGAAAACGCTTGTGGTCAAGGGGCCAAGAGTAGACACATTGGATCAGATAGGTTTGCTAGAGGCCCAGTCAAGACAACATTTTGTCAAATAATATTTGATTTTGGCAACTTGCGATATTTTGCATGTGTGATACAGTGCAGATGCAAAGGAACAGGATTGGATCCAAATATTTTGTTGAAACATGATCAGATAATGAGATTCCACAATATGTGGCAGGTAGCTTAGCGGTTAGAGCATTGGGCCAGTAACCGAAAGGTTGCTAGTTTGAATCCCCGAGGTAAAAAATAAATAAATCTGTCGATCTCTCCTTGAGGATGGAACTCAACCCTAACATTTCACCAAACACTTGTACAGAATGTGTGCAACAGGACAAATATAAGCAACTCCTATTTGACCTTGTGGTTGTACAGCCCTATTCCTTCAGCCTAACAAAACAGCTGTACCTTCCTAACCCTTAGGAAACAGGAGGTCCTGTTCGTGCCTATAGAGGTTTGACCTTCGACCCTCACATTACAGAAAAAGGTCACTGGACTCAGACTGCCTACACATTGAATTCAGCCACTGCGTTGCCTAATAAGTGACTTCCCTGAAGGTAGTGTGACAAGCACAGCGGTGGCTAAAAAAACTATGCATTTCCTTTCCAGTTGCTAGGATACAATGCAAAGGGACAAATCTGTGGTCTTATGTCAGGGAAAATTACATTTACAATTTAACAGCAACCTTTAGACATGCATCATATAAATCAAACTTTTCTCTCTCCTTTGATTACTGATCGATTGATGCATGCATACACCTACATAATAAATCTGCAATAAAATCACTCTTCAGAAGCAACATCACAAGGGCCTTATCTGGTCAAGTGATCCTTTAGTTCATTTGCACAGCATCATATCTCAGCACGTGCTGAGGAAAGGAGTATTATGACACACCCAGTGTTTACGGTCTACAGTCGGGGAACATATGCATGTACGCACAGTGTTGTCAAAGAACAGTGAAAACACGTGAAACAAGAGAGAAAGGAAGACAGCGAGGAAGGGGAAGTCCACACACAGAGCAAAGCTGGCAGGCTGCCAGGATGTTGAAGGTTTAATGACAGAGCTACGTGTGGAGCGTGAGCCAGCAGACTCCACATGTACTACTGCTAGGTCTACCTACCTCTCCCCCTCCCCCCGCTCTCTCACTCTATACATCCATTGACTTAGATCTGTAAAACCTTTGAGAGATAACGTCAGATTTTTTTTGTGCTCTTCTTCTTAATTTCAAATCAAGGTAAACAACAGCTAGCTTTTGTTGTTACTTTTTATAATCAGTCCATCTGATCAATGAGTTGTCTACATAAGGTTGGGAGCAGGATCCAGGCATGTGCAAAAGAGAGAAGGGCGTGGTGGGATGTAAAGTGTGTGTGTGTGTGTGTGTGTCCCAGCATCTATGCTGCAATAGTCTATGTGCTGGGGGGCTAGGGTCAGTCTGTCCTATCTGGTGTAATTATCTTGTATTATATGTGGGGTCATGTGTGAACTTAGAAATTAGAGGTAACATACCTCTCTCTGTGTCTGTCTGATTGGCTAGGTCCGCTACGCTATGAAACCACACACTACTGGCCGCAATTGATATGGTGAAAACAATGTGTGGGGAATCAGAGGCACAGACACTCACATTAATATCTTTATCAGATAACACGGTTAAACAAATAATGCATGATATTGCTAGAAATCAAGAGGAAACAGACTGAACACCTCAAACTCCCCAGCTTATGCTCTCCAAATGGACGTTAAGCTGTGAGGACCGAGATTGCCATGCATTGACTTTTGTTCGCTATACATGTCAGGGGATGCTATTCACAAGGACATATTGTTATTTCTCACAATTCCCAAGATTGAAACGGCCTAGTGAAACGGTTCAGTGTGTTCAGTGTGTTGCGTGGCTATATTGTCGAAAAACTGATTCCATATGGGATCGAACGGTGGGCTTTTGCACAGATGGGCTCCGTCATGGGGACGGTGTGTAGGCCAAAGGGACTAAAAGAGAATACCCTGCAGTCTCCCTCTGAGCATTAATGCCTGCGTTCAAAACAGCTGGAAACTCTGACATGGGAACTCTGAAATCTCCGACTTCTGACTTCAGTGCGTTCAATACAACTGGGAGCTCAGAAAGAAAAGAGCTCCGACTGGGAAAGATCGGTATGAACCGTCATCTAACTCAGAATTCCAACTTGGGAACTCAGGCCTCTTTCTGGAGCTCTGATTTTCCGACCTAAAGATCACTGACAGAAAAATAAGATATCAAATCACGACATCTTATTTTTCCAAGTTCCCAGTTGTCTTGAAAGCACCATAAAACTTATGGCAGGCTACCCTTCGCCAGCTCATATCTGTGTGAAACTGGATTCAGTACGCTCGTCTGCATTAAAACCAAATATCAATCCAGGTTGGGTGTGACAGCTGAGATGAGGTGCGCACTGTGGACCACGCCCCCTGACTGAGAAGCTTTGACGTGAGCTTTGATGAATCAAGCACACCCATCTCATTAGTGGTGGTGAGATAAGATCCATTATGTCAGACTAATTAGCAATTGACTGCCCCCACATTAAAAGTATGTGATTGTGAGTTGAGAAGACAATCAGAAACTGTTGGAATGTTTTTCAATTCACTGCCATAGCCCCAAATAAAAAAAACTATTTTCACATGGGTGGGGTTGCGAGAATTTTCAAATATCAAAATGGGGTCTTGGCCCAAATTGTTTTGCGAACTCTGTCTTGGAGACACACAATTATTATAAATGCATGAGGATAAAAAGGGGAGTAATAAATACACAAAATGGTGGTTATCCAAAGTTCACTGACATTTAAATCAAAGACAGTACAGTATGAAGAGGGGCTAAAACTGCTTCTCCAATAGAAATCCTCGATCACACTTGTAGGGGATGTCAGCTAAGCTCATGCGTAGTAGAAACACATCGGGTCGAATGGTCGTCTCATGCAGCACTGCGCAGGCCGTAAAAATCAAAAGGGCCTCCATCGATATAGTTATTTTTGTACTATTTTTTTTTTTTAAGTGTCAATTTGTCACTTTCACAAGTTTGGAGTAATAAGATGTTCATTGGCTCAAATCTAGGTTTTGCCTTTAGATTTAAAAAATGAATAACTAAGGAAGAATTTCTCAGTTCTCTCATTTACTTCTCAAAGCCAGGCCTGGCCTGTTTTATAAAAGTTCCTGGAAGTCTTGCGATGTTGTGCCTCTGAGTTTAGAAACTCTGATAACGTTCTAGCCAGCCAACTTCAGCTAACTCAGACACATCAAACATTCATTTTTGTCAAAAACAACTAATATATGTATAAAATATTTAATTAATTGTTATTTTAAAATGTAGATAACAGTTTTATAAAAGCAGCAAGACATAAGGTAGTGCTGTATCATTAATACAGTCACAGGTAAATGGGTTGACTGGCCCATCGCCTCCGGCCACACAACGCCATTTACCTGCGACTGTATTCGTGATACAGCACTACCTTATGTCTTGCTGCTTAATTATACCATGGCATTGTTGAATACCCGTTTCTGATTGGCTTGAAGGGCATTCTAGAGCGTGCATTATTTCCCTATAATGCATAGTAATATTCAAATGGTTATGAAGTTCATTCTTACATGTTCTTTGTTTGAGCCACTTTTGAAAGCAAAAGTCAAATTGAAAACATTATTGGGGTTGTTGAATTCGACTTTCATAATAACAAGCTATGAGGATGGTTTCTTAGCTAGCAAGTCTGGTCAATGGTTATGTCCAGAGCAACTAACGTTACTGTTGCTATCTAGTAAACTTGCTAACTAGCTACTTCAGTTGGTGTTAAACACATTTCTAGCAGCAAATGTGTTCAATCATAGCCGTGTTAAAAGTGGGATAGTCTCGGTGCTCCATGCGTTCTCTGTTAAACAAAGCAATTCGGACGAAGGTTAGTGCCACTCCGCTACTCGTCGTGGGACACACCTTCCACAGTGTGCATTATTTTCCATTTAATGCATAGCCCCTCGATGATTATCCCTTAAATATCGTTCAACATTCATAGCTCTAGATACAATATTAACATAATCAAATAAAATATAAGGACAAAGTGATCACATTTTTTTTCCACCTTCAAACCAAGGAAATACACGCAATTTATGCACAATTGTCGCACAACTTACCTTTGATCTTTCTCGAATAATACTTTTCCCAAGTCGGCCGATGCAATGAG
The DNA here is from genome assembly GCF_034236695.1 of Oncorhynchus nerka. Taxonomy (NCBI): domain Eukaryota; kingdom Metazoa; phylum Chordata; class Actinopteri; order Salmoniformes; family Salmonidae; genus Oncorhynchus; species Oncorhynchus nerka. The sequence continues at coordinate 48,321,525 of NC_088413.1, read as the reverse complement.
AAACCAATTTATCGATTAAAGTAAGGAGGATGTTAATAGCCTCGCACCCCCTTTCAACTCCACTGACCCAGGCTATCTTATCACCCCGAATGTTCCTTTTGGAAATCCCACAACTCCGGTCAGGACCAGCTAGCTGTCCGTCCTGCAGAACTCCAGAGCTGTGCAGCTCTTTCACTTGGTCCAAAACGAAGTGTCCAACCAATTCTCCTAGGAAGTTATCCACGTAAAAGAATCCTTGGTCAAGTAGGGACGGGACAATCAGGTCCAGGGCTAACCGCTCCAAATCTGTGTCCAATGCATGTTGCAGAAGAGGCATAATCGCGATTTATGAAGAATTGAACTAAACTTCTAAAGTTATGTTACTGAAACTGCCACGATAGTGTCAGTGCGTTAGGCTCACTGATACATATGTTTCAGCCCTTCTCGCTCTGCAGAAACGAGTACAATATATTCAATATATTCTTAAGAGACGCAATTTCACAAGAGTTCTGTTCTGCAGCAAAGTGTAAAGAAGCAGCGAATGAGAGGCACCTGCATATAAATACGGAACGTGCTGGATGTGTTGTAGCATTAGAGGGGCGGAGGCAAGGACTTTCATTAATTGAAATAACTTTCTGCATAGTTCACGCTTTCAATTTGTCGTTTTCGTTAGGGATGATAAAATACAGATATTTATAAGTATTTTGGGGCTAATTGGCCTATGCAATTTACTTTAAAAATAATACATGTTTATTTCTGTGCAAGTGTGATGCCGCCATTGACGATTCCACCAGGCGCATGTAGCCCTCGAAGCCGCTTGATCGCTGCACTTTCTCTCCGCAGACAAAGATTTTTCTAACTAATCCAAGATAGACCACAGCCTGTAGCTTCCAAGATGAGCAAATTAAATCATAGCCGGCAGAACAAGCAAAGAGATGGCAGAGCCATGCACGAGCTAGCGAGATCCTATTGGCGAGTTCTAATTGCAATTTGCATATTTACGTTAGGGAACGCCTACTCTGTGAAGTGCGTGCAATAACTCAATTCGCCCTTGTACTCCTTTTAAACAACGCATTTAAAAAAAAACTTTGTCAAAGGGTAAAGTCTACAAAACTTTGTCCTGTTCCTAATAGATTCTAGTTTTGGGAACAGGAAAATGTATTGAGTGCAAATGTTGGGCTTCCTCTCATCACCATATATGGTAGTGGGTAGAAACGCCAAGAGGATGCTTCAGATTTATACATCCTGTGAAACATCAACATCTGACTGATTGTTCTAGCTGTGCTACAGAAGTTAAATTAACATGACCATAGATCATGAGCCAGGGGGGTCAGACGGGCTCACTCGGGTGGACGATGTCTCATGGTAACTTATTTAAATGTTTATGTCCCTAGAGTTGGAAAATGTGTGATAGCAGTGCAGCAATAGTAACTTTCTGTGTATAACTCTTCTTTCATCCCTCCATCCATAAAATGTTATATGACAAACAATATCAGTATACAACAAGTTATTGCTTACTTATGCCCTTTAATCAAATATCATTGGAAAGCTTAGATTCACAGCTATCCATTAGACACATTTTCAGAATGTTCAGGTCAACAGAATTCTGACCTCTAGGGTAGGCTACATATCAGAATAATCTGTATTAATTGCTTTAAAACGGACACCCTGATATATTTTAAACTTTGTTTGACAAGTGGTTCTAAAAGGTAATTAAATTAGCTTTCAAATTATATTTAATATAACCAACTTTGAAAGCACCAGCTACAAACATTGTTTAAAAATCTCAAATGTTGTGCCTTGACATTAGAATGTTGGAAGTTTAGCCATAGAATTCCATGTAATGGGGCAGCTATGTTTTTGGAATGTAACTTTGGTGATAGAGGCACCAATTTGCACACACACAGCTAGAACAGGGTTTTAAAAAGATTTGTAGATACAGGGCCATAACAGAATTCACGCATTAACCCCACAGAATACTTTTTCCAATATGGCCACCAAACAACTCAATAGGGTCTTATTGGACAATTTCACATTGTAATGGACTGTAGGCTACGGGCAAGTTTATAGTCCTCATAATGAAAACAGCTATTAGGATAACATTATATATCATTTTAATCGGCTCACATCCATGACTATTCACCTGTCCATTTGACATGTTTGAAGATTAATATTGCAATTATTGATCATACATCTTTAGAAATCAGAAAAAACTGGCTGCTTTTTTTGGCACATTCTTACCACAATTTGGTGATAATTTAACACCTGTATATATCTGGCTCATGTGGATGTGTATTCTACATTACTATGAACGTTTCAAGATATTTTGGGGCATGCTACAATTCAGAGCTGGGATGATAAACCAAAAATGACTGACTACAACATTGCCTTCCTCTAACCGAGGCATTTTGCTTATGTTGGTCATTTCCGGGTGATTTGGTCCCTTTTGTTCCTGGAGATTGTTCTAAAATCATTATTTGGTCAACAGTAACAGCCTATGCATTATGTTGATTCCTGCTATGAAAGTATCTGCATGTCCCTGTTTCGCTAACTGCTACTGACACTCTCTCTCTCCCCACTGTGTGCAAGGAGGAGGGAGAGATGCATTCTGAGAAGCACAAGCATGACCATTGCTCAAAATGCTATTGAGGGAAAAATACAGTTTTAAAAGCAAATACTGTCGTTCTAGTTACAGAGAGGAGAGTCACAGCTTTAAGTGAGTACAGTTGAAGTCGGAAGTTTATATACACTTAGGTTGGAGTCATTAAAACACGTTTTTCAACCACTTCACACATTTCTTGTTAGGACATCTACTTTGTGCATGACACAAGTAATTTTTCCAACAATTGTTTACAGACAAATTATTTCACTTATAATTCACTGTATCACAATTCCAGTGGGTCAGAAGTTTACATACACTAAGTTGACTGTCTTTTAAACAGTTTGGAAAATTCCAGAAAATGATGTCATGGCTTTCAAACCTTCTGATAGGCTAATTGACATAATTTGAGTCATTTGGAGGTGTACCTGTGGATGTATTTCAAGGTCTACCTTCAAACCCAGTGCCTCTTTATTGACATCATGGGAAAATCTAAAGAAATCAGCCAAGACCTCAGAATTTTTTTTGTAGACCTCCACAAGTCTGGTTCATCCTTGGGAGCAATTTCCAAATAGCTGAAGGTACCATGTTCAACTGTACAAACACCATGGGACCACACAGGCGTCATACCGCTCAGGAAGGAGATGCGTTCTGTCTCCTAGAGATGAATGTACTTTGGTGTCGAAAAGTGCAAATCAATCCCAGAACAACAGCAAAGGACCATGTGAAGATGCTGGAGGAAACGGGTACAAAAGTATCTATATCCACAGTAAAATGAGTCCTATATCGACATAACCTGAAAGGCCACTCAGCAAGGAAGAAGCCACTGCTCCAAAACCGCCATAAAAAAGCCAGACTACGGTTTGCAACTGCACATGGGGACAAAGATTGTACTTTTTTAGAGAAATGTCCTCTGGTCTGATGAAAAAAAAAATAGAACTATTTGGCCATAATGACCATCGTTATGTTTGGAGGAAAAAGGGGGAGGCTTGCATGCTGAAGAACACCATCCGAACCGTGAAGCACTGGGGTTGCAGCATCATGTTGTGGGGGTGCTTTGCTGCAAGAGGGACTGGTGCACTTCACAAAATAGATGTCATCATGGGGAAAGAAAATTATGTGGATATATTAAAGCAACATCCCAAGACATCAGTCAGGAAGTTAAAGCTTGGTTGCAAATGAGTCTTCCAAATGGACAATGGCCCAAGCATACTTCCAAAGTTGTGGCAAACTGGCTTAAAAGTCAAGGTATTGGACTGGCCATCAAAAAACCCTGACCTCAATCCTATAGAAAAATTGTGGGCAGAACTGAAAAGCGTGTACGAGCAAGGAGGCCCACAAACCTGACTCAGTTACACCAGCTCTGTCAGGAGGAATGGGCCAAAATTCACCCAACTTATTGTGGGAAGCTTGTGGAAGGCTACCTGAAACATTTGACCCAAGTTAAACAATTTAAAGGCAATGCTACCAAATACTAATTGAGTGTATGTAAACTTCTGACCCACTGGGACTGTGATGAAAGAAAGAAAAGCTGAAATAAATCATTCTCTCTACAATTATTCTGACATTTCAAATTCTTAAAATAAAGTGGTGATCCTAACTGACCTAAGACAGGGATTTTTTACTAGGATTAAATGTCAGGAACTGTGAAAAACTGTGTTTAAATGTATTTGGTTAAGGTGTATGTAAACCTCCGACTTCAACTATATATAATGTATTTCTCACCTCTTAATATTGAGTTCATGGCACCACTTTACAACCGGAGTAGTTGTAGCCTAGGCCCATCACTGGAATGTTTGTGTAGGACATTAGCTGACATTTACTGATACATTTACAAATTAGCCTACATGGCTATCTAGCAACAATATCATATTTGGAGTTAGCAATCTAGCTAAATGTTTTGAGTTTCCACTTCCTCAGGTGATGAATAGCCTATAGGCCAATATGCATAAAGGTGCCTGCAAATTCTCTGAAGAGTCACAAATACATCTGATAATTCTGGATCCTATTTTGACAGATTGCACATCAAAATATCAACCATACATTTCCTGGATATGATACAGTAGATTAAATAACTTACTTTTTTGAATCATAGGCTACCATCTCAGTTGTCTTACTTGGCACTGGAGAAAATGTGTCTAGAGCCCTGCCGCTAATGTAAGGTGGTCCATTCATTTTTTTTTTAATATCGAACAAAATAGTTACATTTATCGCAATATGACCATAACCCTGAGCTGCACACTTCACCCATCACCCACGACCTGAGCCTGAGAGTCTAGGGAGTACCATAAACCTGTCTCTCAAACTCTCTCTGACCTGCGTGACCTGCCGGACATCTGCCAAACCTCTTGACTATACAGGTCACCCAATACTTGCAGTCTCCCTCAGGCAGTGGCAGAGAGCAACATCTCTGTCTCTGCCCATCAACAACTGATCTCATTTATATCTCTGGACTTGTGGGATGGTGTGCATGCCCAAAAACCACTACCTTTCCAACTTTTATGGACTGCTTTATTCCCCTCTAACCAGGGGCGGTGTCAGTGGGTCAAAAACCAGTAAAATACGTTGAGCTGGGTTGCTCTCTTTCAACCTCCCCCAAAATTATTTATTGTAATTTGTTGCTGATTTATCTTTATCGCAATAAAATGGGTCAATTTATCGCAATATGCATTTTTGTCCATATCACCCATTTCTACTACAATGTGTTTCATACTGTATTAGCCATGCGAAATTGCCCAATATGGAGACCATATATGGGCATATGGATATATGGAGACCATATAATGGCATATATGTATCTACACATAAAACCCTGCTCTGGCTAGGTGTGCAATTTCCCAGGAAGTACAAAGAAATTCCAATTCTAATTCAATTAATTTTCAATACTTTTGAATACCGGAAAATTACGAAGTGGAATTTGGTTTACTTTCTGAATTGACTAGAATTTAAATGAAATTGACCTCCACAGTGGTTAGCACACTTGGGACACAACCACACCTGGGATTTGAACTCACCACAGGAGGTTGGTGGCACTTTAATTGGGGAGGACAGGCTCCTGGTAATGGCTAAAGTCCGGTTGATAATGCATCATAGATTATCCATTATATTGACCAGATACCCCAGTAGCCGCTCTAACAATGAAAATAAATGTCTTCAAAAATTAAAGTCTGTCGGGAGGAGGCAAGATCAGGTGGGATCATTCTAGCCAATGTTAGGGCAGCTTAAAGCTTTGAAGGCCAGACGTACATTGGGTTAGGGCCGAGTAGGGCCTGTTTTTTCACCAATAACTAGGTTACGGGTAGGGCTTATTGATCACAAATATTTTGAAGCTGAGCCATTTACTTGTGCTCTACTGCGCAGCTCAGTCATATCTGTCTATGATCATAACATGGTGTCAGAAGTGCTTCAACCTCGTCAAATATAAAACAGGAGAGATTATTTCACAGTTTGTGCACTCAGCACAAGTTTGTTGGAGTTTAAAGTGATGAAAAGTATAACAGCTCACTGCTTTCTCATGCCTTTTCATTGAGCAGAGCAGCCCAAGCAGAGCCATTGATATGAATACTCACCAATTCAGAGCTGCCATGACCAGAGTGCATGCAGAGCGAGCTCCCTGCACACAGGGAGTGAGTGACTGACAGAGGAGCAATTTATGGATTTACTAGTGGAGGAAGTGGTTTCGGGCAGGGCTGGGCTTTCATTTGGGCAGAAGCAATCGGGTCTGGATAGGGTAGGGACTGGATGTTGTGGGCATGTGTAGGGCTCGGGTTTAAAATTCATCCCAGTGAAGAGAAATTGTAGAAAATGGCAGAGTTTATTATTTTGTGGCTGTGGTAACTAGTGATGACCAGGCACAATTCCGGTATCAAGTGTTTTTTCTCAAAGTTGCAGGGATGTCACGTGTCCTACTTATATCAGTACACTCGTAACACAGGCATTTGATTTCCATAGGGGGGCAATTTCTTTCACCGGAATCATATGTTGGGCTCCCGAGTGGCTCAGCGGTCTAAAGCACTGCATCTCAGTGCTAGAGGCGTCACTACAGACACCCTGGTACAAATCCAGATTGTATCACAGCCAGCTGTGATTGGGAGTCCAATTGGGCAGTGCACAATTGGCTCAGTGTTGTCTGGGTTTGGCTGGTGTAGGCTGTCATTGTAAATAAGAATTTGTTCTTAACTGACTTGCCTACTGACTTGCCTAAAAATGTATATATCATGCAAATTTGTAACACAAAATGGATGATGGACATCCACAAATTAATATGTAACATATCATACTAATTTGCATTTCACAGATTTACATTTACTATGTTATGTTTACCCCTGAGTCCAGGTTGGCCTAATGTGCATGACTAAGAAAGTCCCAGCACAACCTTACAGGTTACAATCACATTTGAAGGCTCTGGCCAACAGTTGTGTCAGTGAAGCGTGTAGGTATGGATTCTGCTGAGAAGCAACAGAACAGGGTTGTGTTCAGTAGGACACCCCGTGGCAAAAGGTTTTGCAACAAAAACTGTGTTCCATTGAATAACAGTAACTGTGTTAAAAAAATGGGTTTCTTCTGCCTACTGAACATGACCTTACACGACCCAAGACAGGGATGTAATGTGAAGGGTGAACAGGTTTTTGTTTTACATCAGCCTCCCTCCCTGTCCCTCCCTCGCCAACAGCTGAACTGCTGCTTTAGCTCAGAGGGAGCTTCATTCTAATTGCAACACTGGCGGGCTGAGCACTCTCTTTACACTAGACCTGAGAGTTATAGTACAAACTCCATGTACCGTGCAGAGTGTGTACGTGAGAACATCCTCATCCCCCAAGTTTAAAAAGTAACCAGCTGCTATTTTCATTTGGAGCCTGTGTCAGTGTTGAATGTGGTCATTGGTTATTCATTATTTTAGCCACTCCCACCAACCTTTTGATTGATGGCTGAGTGGACAACACAATATGCTGTAGGCATAGAAGACAGAAACGAAATACTGTTATCTCATTGCCTTCAAATCATTTATGAGGAATTATCTTTCGCATAAACCAAATGACAGAGACACAGGTAAATGCTCAATGGAATCGTGAATGAATGCCATGAACTGTATTCATTCTCCTAACTTCACTAATTTCATACTCCAGACTTTTCTAGATGTACAGGAAATGACTAAACAAAAATTCCCCACACTAAATACAGATTTATTTTAGAGTATGTGTCCGCCGAAATGAGACTTCTGAAACATTAACGTTAAAAAGAAATAGTTTATGAGATTTAGGACTCAGAACACAGACATTTGGTCATTTTCGTTACATATATTACAGGGAAGAGAATATCACAGTAAGCTTCAGTAGTGCTCCCAAAATGTGGTTTTCCAGTCTGAGACTGCTCAGTTGCAAAACAAATATAACATTTTCGCTACCCAACATATCAACTCTCAAACTCTACAGATATGTATACAATCTCATACAATCTTATATACACATACGTGAGAAAATATGCCATCTGGGGCACAATTTCAGGAGAGAATAGATTTATAAAAAGGTACAGTTAATAATAAGGATATCTGTGCAATAGGAGAAAAAAAAACGTTACATTTGCTGGGCAAACCCGCAAGGCAACTCAGAAGACAACAATGGTTTAATGTCCTAGAACATCAGATGTGCCACTGCACTCCTCTCTGTACTCCCCTCACCCCCTTCTGTCCAAGAACACTGTTCATGATGACCAGCACAGAATAAATAGTGCCAGGGAATGGATTGAGATCCTCTCTCTCTCTCTCTCTCGGTCTGTCCTCCAGGTCCACATGACATCCATAGAATTGGAATGATCATTCATTATAATTCCATGGGGACAGCAGTCACAGGCGCACTCAGGCGTGGCTACGGCTTGTGTCATTGAACCATCTCAAAGTAATGTAGTATAGCCATGATGTGCTGAGGCATGAACACGTACGTAACCCGCGTTCACCGCCATCCCTGCCGCAGATATCAGGATGGAGTCTGAGAAACAAGTAAAGGAAACTGACCAATACTTATAACTATTATAGGCTAATCCTATGGAATGAATAGGACAAGCAGGCTACAGTTTAGCACATTCAAATAGAAGGTAAATGTTATTAAACATTATACCGTCTATTCACGAAGCAGTCTGCCTCCCGAGGGGATTTTGCCCATGCTCCGACGCTGGCCAAATGCTTTGTCTAAAACCCAAATACACCTCGGACGTGATACAGTTTTATAAACATTTGGAACGTCCTGCAGTCATTTTTGAAAATTTCCTGTTAAAAAGTGACATCCCAAGTAGCCTATAAATACAGTAAATTACACACACTAAAAGGTAGACAAATATGTTTGAGCCATATGTTTTGGGGGATTTTATGGCCCATAGATATTGCTGTAATTTTTTTGTCATTCAAATATCACATGAATACACATTAGATGAAAATTTGCTTTAAAACTGCAAAACTTTCTTTGCAGCCTATGGCAAAATGTTTAGAATTGCAGGAAATAAGCTTTAAGCCTGCTAAATTCTCTCCACCAATAAGAGGGGTGTGAACAATTTGTCATGAACAGTGCTTGCGCCCATAGAAGCAGATGTTGCTTGCTCGGTGGGGGGTTTCTGCTGCTCCAAATGAAATCAATAGTTGGTTATTTTGTTCATTAAACAGACAAGACACACCCCATCAGTCAACACCACAGGAGGTTGGTGGCCCCTTAATTGGGGAGGATGGGCTCATGGTAATATCTGGAGTGGAAATAGTGGAATGGTATCAAATACATCAAACACCTGGTGCATGCGCAGACCATCTGGCTGGTGTGTTTGCGGACATATTCAATCTCTCCCTATCCCAGTCTGCCGTCCCCACTTGCTTCAAAATGTCCAGGATTGTTCCTGTACCCAAAAAAGCTAAGATAACTGAACTAAATGACTATCGCCCAGTAGCACTCACGTCTGTCATCATGAAGTGCATTGAGAGGCTAGTTGAGGATCATATCACCTCTACCTTACCTGACACCCTAGACCCATTTCAATTTGCTTTCCGCCTCAATTTTCAATTTGCTTTCCACAGACAATGCAATCACCATCGCACTGCCCTATCCCATCTGGACAAGAGGAATATCTATGTAAGAATGCTGTTCATTAACTATAGCTCAGCATTCAACACCATATTACCCTCCAAGCTCATCATTAAGCTTGAGGCCCAGGGTCTGAACCCCACCCTGGGTCTGAACCCCGCCCTGGGTCTGATCCCCACCCGGGTCTGAACCCCGCCCTGTGCAACTGGGTCCTGGACCTCCTGAAACAACACCTCCACTTCGTTGATCCTCAACACTGGGGCCCCACAAGGATGCGTGCTCAGCCCCTTCCTGTACTCCCTGTTCACCTGTGACTGCATGGTCATGCACGCCTCCAACTCAATCATCAAGTTTGCAGACGACACAACAGTAGTAGGCCTGATTACCAACAATGAAGAGACAGCCTACAGGGAGGAAGTGAGGGCCCTGGGAGTGTGGTGCCTGGAAAATAACCTCTCACTCATCATCAACAAAACAAAGGATCTGATCGTGGACTTCAGGAAACAGCAGAGGGAGCACCCCTCTATCTATTTCGACGGGACCGCAATAGAGAAGGTGAAAAACCTCAAGGCACAACAGCGCCTCTTCAACATCAGGAGACTGAAGAAATTTGGCTTGGCACCTAAAACACTCACAAACTTTTACAGATGCACAATTGAGAGCATCCTGTTGGGCTGTATCACCGCCTGTAATGGCAACTGCACCGACCTCAACCACAGGGCTCTCCAGAGGGTGATGCGTTCTGCCAAACACATCACCGGGGGCAAACTACCTGCCCTCCAGGACACCTACAGCACCTGATGTCACAGGAAGGCCAAAAAGATCATCAAGGACAACAACCACCCAAGCCACTGCCTGTTCTCCCCCCTATCATCCAGAAGGCAAATTCAGTACAGGTGCATCAAATATGGGACAGAGAGACTGAAAAACAGCTTCTATCTAAAGGCCATCAGACTGTTAATTAGCCACCACTAGCACATTAGAGGCTGCTACCCTATATACATAGACTTGAAATCACTGGCCACTTTAATAATGTTTACATATTTTGCATTACTCCTCTCATGGTATCTTAGTCTATGCAGCTCTGACATTGCTCGTCCAAATATTTATATTTTCTTAATTCCAAATCAAATGTTCTTAATTCGCTACACACACAATAACATCTGCTGAACTCGTGTATGTGACCAATAACATTTGATTTGAAATACATGCTTGTACACAATGTGATTTTTTTTTTTTAAATCACTGCCCTGTAAACCCATTCTTATAAATTGGAGCTACTGTACATGATTGTCTGGGGCTGCTGTACAGAGAAGTCGGTCAGCTCACGGTCAGCTCCTCCAAGCTCATGTAATCTTTCTGGGGGTTTATCCCTAAGGCCCGGGTTCGAGCATTTGACAAGACGTTGACATTTCTGGGTATGTCTCGTCTGTAACATGATAATAATACAAATCTGTCAATCAACCAAATGTATTTCTTAAAACCCATTTTTGCATCAGCAGTTGTCACAAAGTGTTTTACAGATACCCAGTCTAAAAACCTAAGAACAATCAATGCATTTGCCGAAGCACAGCATCTAGGAAACACTCCCTAAATGCCATGAAACTAGGATTAAAATGAGAGAGGAACCATATTCCGAGGGCTGTGCAGAGTGCACATTTAAGAGTGCATGTGCCCCTTATTGTTATTCAAGATGTTCCGACCAGCAGGGTGGCTATAGAGTGGGCAAAAGTTCAACACTCAGGGGTCAATGTCATGTCATAGGTTCAGCGAGAGAGAGAAGATCTATTACATAAAGTTATGTAACACATTACAGTGGGAAGGTAAATAATGTGAACCCTTTAGAATTATCTGGATTTCTGCATAAAATTTGATCTGATCTTCATCTAAGTTACAACAATAGACAAATACAGTCTGCTTAAACTAATAATACGCAAACAATTATACGTTTTCATCTCTCTTTCATCTCTTTATTGATCACACTGTGTAAACATTCACAGTGCAGGTCGGGAAAAGTATGTGAACCCTTGGATTTAATAACAGGTTGACCCTCCTTTGGCAGCAATAACCTCAAACAAACGTTTTCTGTAGTTGCAGATCAGACTGGCACGACGGTCAGGAGGAATTTTGGACCATTCCTCTTTAGAAAACTGTTTCAGTTCCACAATATTCTTGGGATGTCTGGTGTGAACTGCTCTCGAGGTCATGCCACAGCATCTCAATCGGGTTGAGGTCAGGACTGACTGGGCCACTCCAGAAGGCGCATTTTCTTCTGTTCAAGCCATTCTCTTGATTTACATCTAAATAATGGGTTGTTTTCCTGATGCATCACCTAACTTCTGTTGAGCTTCAATTGGTGGACAGATACATTATCCTGCAAAATGTCTTGATAAACTTGGGAATTCATTTTTGCGTCGATGATAGCAAGCTGTTCAGGCCCTGAGGCAGCAAAGCCGCCCCAAACCATGACGCTACCTCCACCATAGTTTACAGTTGGGATGAGGTGTTGATGTTGGTGTGTTGTGCCTTTTTTTCTCCACATAGTGTTGTGTGTTCCTTCCAAACAACACAACTTTAGTTTCATCTGTCACAGAATATTTTGCCAGTAGCGCTGTGGAACATCCACATGCTCTTTTGCGAACTTCAGACATGCAGCAACGTTGGACAGCAGTGGCTTCTTCCATGGTGTCCTCCCATGAGCACCAATTTTGTGTAGTGTTTTACGTATAGTAGACTCGTCAACAAAGATGTTAGCATCTTCCAGAGATTTCTGTACGTCTGTAGCTGACACTCTAGGATTCTTCTTAACCTCATAGAGCATTCTGCGCTGTGCTCTTGCAGTCATCTTTGCAGGACGACCACTCCTAAGGAGAGTAGCAACAGTGCTAAACTTTCTCCATTTAGGGTGCCTTACAAAAGTATTCATCCCCGTTGGCGTTTTTCCTATTTAGTTGCATTGCAACCTGTAATTTAAATAGATTTTTATTTGGATTTCATGTAATGGACATACACAAAATAGTCCAAATTGATGAAGTGAAATGAAGAAAATAATAATAATTAATAATTTATTAAAAAAAATTAAATGGAAAAGTGGTGCGTGCATATGTATTCATCCCCGTTGCTATGAAGCCCCTAAATAAGATATGGTGCAACCAATTACCATCAGAAGTCATATAATTTGTTAAATAAAGTCCACCTGTGTGCAATCTAAGTGTCACATGTTCTGTCACATGATCTCAGTTGGGTTATAAAAAAATATCCGAAACTTTGAACATCTCACGGAGTACCATTAAATCCATTATTTAAAAAATGGAAGAAGTGGCCTCCCGGGTGGTGCAGTGGTCTAAGGCCACTCCACAGAGCTGGGCTTTACGTCCAGAAAAAAAGCAATTGCTTAAAGAAATGAATAAGCAAACATGTTTGGTGTTCGCCAAAAGGCATGTGGGAGACTACCCAAACATATGGAAGAAGGTACTCTGGTCAGATGAGACTAAAAGGAAAATCTGATCCATTTTTGGGGCACATGTTGACAAGGTGTTGGGGAATCGCTGGAGGGGAATATTGACCAGCTGAGCATCTCAGTGTACAGCTCAATAAACACAATAGGCGTTTTGTTATATTTCAGTCTTCTGTGATGTATTTAAAGTGTCATATTGGGATGCAAACTCAAAAATGAATACATTTAAACTATATCTGACATGTTAATGGTGTCTTCTTTTTTAAGTCCAAACCATGTGTGGTGTATACAGTTGAAGTCAGAAGTTTACATACACTTAGGTTGGAGTCATTAAAACTCGTTTTTCAACCACTCAACAAATGTGTTGTTAACAAACTATAGTTTTGGAAAGTCAGTTAGGACATCTACTTTGTGCATGACACAAGTCATTTTTCCAACAATTGTTTACAGACAGATTATTTCACTGTATCACAATTCCAGTGGGTCAGAAGTTTACATACACTAAGTTGACTGTGCCTTTTAACAGCTTGGAAAATTACAGAAAATTATGTCATGGCTTTAGAAGCCTCTGATAGGCTAATTGACATAATTTAAGTCAATTGGAGGTATACATTTGGATGTATTTCAAGGCCTACCTTCAAACTCATTACCTCTTTGCTTGACATCACAGGAAAATCAAAAGAAATCAGCCAAGACCTCAGAAAAACAATTGTCGACCTCCACAAGTCTGGTTCATCCTTGGGAGCAATTTCCAAATGCCTGCAGGTACCACGTTCATCTATACAAACAATAGTACTCAAGTATTAAAACCATGGGACCACTGGCATCCCCCGACATCCACTGGCATCCCAAAACCACCATAAAAAGGCCACACCCACTGGCATCCTCGACACCCACTGGCATCCCCGGACACCCACTGGCATCCCCCCGGACATCCACTGGCATCCCCCATCTGGACACCCACTGGCATCCCCCGACACCCACTGGCATCCCCCGGACACCCACTGGCATCCCCCGACATCCACTGGCATCCCCCGGACACCCACTGGCATCCCCGGACACCCACTGGCATCCCCGGACACCCAATGGCATCCCCCGGACACCCACTGGCATCCCCCGGACACCCACTGGCATCCCCCGGACACCCACTGGCATCCCCGGACATCCACTGGCATCCCCCCACTGGACACCCACTGGCATCCCCCGACATCCACTGGCATCCCCCGACATCCACTGGCATCCCCCCGGACGCCCCTCTGGGAACTATTTTTAAAAGGGTAAAGGTGAAACAGTTGTAAAGCAGTTGTTTCAAAGACACCTGGGGATACACTTGTGTACATATAGGTCCCTTGTGTGTAAGGGACCCCCTAGATTAGCAGCCTATTGACCATTAAATCTGGATAAACAAGGTGCATGAAAGACTTTCCACACCCAAACACGCACACACACACATCCCAAGAACCCAATGGCTCTTGTGTAGAGAGAGAGAGAGAGAAGCAAATCGGGGAGACAGACAGAGACAGAGATTTCATTAAAGGTAAATTACATTTTCTTTAAAACTACAGATACCCTGGTTTGAATCCAGGCTGTATCACAACTGGCCGTGATTTGAGTTCCATAGGGCGGTTCACTATTGGCCCCGCATCATCTGGGTTTGGCTGGTGTAGGCCGACATTGTAAATAAGAATTTGTTCTTAACTGACTTGCCTAGTTAAATAAAGGTTAAATGTACTTAAAAAATGTAAACCCATAGCTTGTAACTTGACACCACGCCTGCAACCAAGCCCCACACACTAACATGCAAGAGGAAAGATGGAGAGAGAGATTTATGTAATTGAAGGTAAATGCAAAATTCCTTCAAACCTTTTCATTTTCTTCTAAAACTTTAGTACAGACATTTAAACATACATATTACAATGATTACAGTTTATTAAAAGTTACTATGCAATATTTAACTATATCACATTTAAACAAATCTAAACCTTTATATAAATCATATATATTATTATTACACAATACTACACTTTAATACCCTATAAATGTTTGTATAATACTTTTTTGTAGGAAAGACTGTTCTTTTTCTAAATGTATTTTTGTTCGAAAATAATGCCTTGAGCTCGGCCCTCGTCTACTTGTAACACCCACAGCTTGACATCACCCCATGCTACCAGGCCCCACAAACACCCACCCAACGGGAAAGACTGTAATTCATTGAAGGTAAATAACATTTTCTTCAAAACCTTTAGTACAGACATTTAAACATCCATATTACAATGATTAAAGTTTACTATGCAATATTAAATAATAAACTATGACACTAATGTGTATTACTCAACCTTTATATAGACCATACATGTTATTATTACACATTACATGTTCATTTTGGTGAAAAAAAAAAGGGGGGTTAAAGTAGAATGAGCATTTTCCTCCTTTTCAGGGGCCTATCGTAACCTGACACCAACCCCATCAGTCTCCAAATCCCTGTCTTCAAGCGGTGAGGACATCAGACATCGTCTCGTCCATGCAGGCTCTCCATGGTCTCCTAGGCTTCGAATGTTCTATTTTTGGTGATAGATCAACCTTCTTGCCTTTAAACCCAAGTTTTGTCTTGATGACAGAAGGGACCATCTTCGTAAATGTTCACGATGGTAGAAAAATTGTTGCACTCATTTAATCATATCAAGCACTTTAAACCAATCTTGCCACCTGAAGCTAAAGACAGGCACAGAGTAGTGCAAGCATTTGAAAATACATACGAACTAACAGATTTGGTGGCATATGCGCTATTGAATTCAGAACAACCTAAAACTGTAACTTTGGAGTCTGGACTATACGCTACTGAAGAGATCAATATTGCCTTCACTCATATCAATCACACCATTAAAACAACCAGGTGCATCACAAAGAATGTCATCAATAGTTTTGTTATTGTGGCCCAGACATGAAGGACACAATACACCTGTTTTCTGTAGTTTTCTGTGGTTTATCTCTCTTGAGGCTTCTTCTCTGTCATAGTGTTCACAGGACAAGTCGAAGACTTACTTATAACTCAGGCAGACCTACCGGGAAATGACTTTTTCCTGTTCATTCTACAAGGGGTCACAAGATAACTACACAGCAGCGCCGTAAATTCACTACAACAATTCCCAACTTTTTCAAATGTTCAAACACATTTTCTTTTAAGTTCAACAAGGTCACTACACATCAATCACCAAGCCATTACTTTTTCTTTCAAACATGTGCTTTACTTCAAAGAAACAGCTGCACTATCAAGTTATATAAGCACACACTAAATGTCGTGAGAACATCCGGACAGGATGTAATAAACAGCCCAAACACAGGAACAACTCACTCACTTTTTGACAGCAACCATCTACTATAGTCTCTCTGACACCGTTAGCTAGTTAACATTAGCCTTTTACATCTAGCTACATATTGAACTTCCATCCTGTCAGGCCAGGTGCACAACAATGTATGAATGAATGGTTGGATCAGAATCGCCGTTATAATTATTGGCCAGTACGCATGATTAAGTGAAACCACAATTCCAAATCCTTATCTCCATCCATGGCTAATTTAGCTAGCTGGCTAGCTAGCCACCGGAGGACAACACAACAAGAGTTTTTCTGTCAATGACATATCCTCTCAAGGGGATTTGATAGGATTGACACCAAAATCCAAGGTGGTTTCCCTTTTTTTGGTGCGCCAGGACCATTCACAGTTGAGCTCGCTCAGTTCACCTCAATGCTGGTTGGCAAATTTGTTATACTTTTTATTTATTTTTTTAAATCAAGGGAGGCCAGATGCTCACTGGCTTTGCTTGCCTTCAATGCTACGGGTGGCAACAATGTCAGACAGCATCATATAGATGGCCTACAGATACAGAGGGGCGCTGTTTCGCACGCGCTGATGTTTTCGCCTGTGAGATACATTCAGCCTCGGGAATTAAAGGAAAATTATGAAACACATTATGAAAGATTATGAACATTATGAAAGATATTGTTTTATGTTTTGAATTTTTATTGGTACATTTTTTTGGGGAGCCTGGCTTCCCTTGGCATCCATGAATACACACCACTGCTAAAAAAGAAAAGAAAAAAAAGACACCACTGCTTATCAGGCCTATGAAAGGGATAAAATCATTCTTCAGTCATAATTGTTCAGTGTTGTGATCAACAGTAGCCTAATTTGATAGTCATATCTTCCTCACCTCATTTTGAACAGTTTCCAACTTACTTGAGTAGCCTAACATATCAAATCAGTCTACACCAATGACTGCAATAATCTTTGAAATCCATGAGATCGGAGTTCTAAAATTCTCAATAGTTGCGCATGCACACGTTTATGCCTGCAGGTGAGACAAATGCCGCATTCAAAACAACTGGGAACTCGGAAAAAACGAGCTACGACTGAAAATTTAAAAAAATGTTTGGAAAGGTCATCCAACTTGGCATCTTTCTAGAGCTCCCCCTTTACAACCTGATCACTGACATCGGGATTTGACCAAGTGGAAAACCCTGGCCTCATCTTTCAGACAAATTTTTATGTCGGATATTACCGAGTTGTCTTGAATGCACCAACAGTAGGCTACACTGTGACCACCTAAGCTAGTAGCTATAGCCTACTGTTATCGTTTCATAGTCTACTATTCAGCAATAAAATGTTAACCAACAAATAGGCTACTTGCTAACTATTCGAAATTACAAGGCAAGGGGTTGTAGTTAGTTATCTATCCGGCTAAAATACCTAGTAGCCTAGTTATTTTCAAACTATTCTGGAACCAAAAAGGATACTGAAGATGGTTCTCACCCAAGGCTTCAACATGTATAAAGCCGTTACGAGAATATACTGGTAACACAACCAGGATATTTTCTTCCAGATAACTTCAAAACGCCATAACTTGAAGTTGTATTTATTCTGTCTTTTTTGTGATTGCCGATTATTTCTTGGTAGATAAAGCGTTTATCAAAAGCAATCACTTTTGCATGTGAAATCACAGAATCGACTCTACCCTCAACATGCCAATTACATCCCTTTTGTTTTGAGCCAAATATCCCTGTGGGCTTCAAACAGGGCACCTAGCTCACATCCAGGAGGCAGCCCGGATCCAAAACGAATGCAAACAACCGTCAACCGGTGCAGATGAATCCCCCCAGTGATGTTTAACGGCTTTCTTTCTCAACCAATCTCGAATCACATGAAAAAGCGACGCTCAAAGGGCGGTTTCCACTTCCTGTCCCGACTCTAATCAGATTTACAAACGGTTATTGCGATCCGGAATCCTTGGTACGTCCATACCCTAACCAAAGACAGTACAGTGTGAAGATATACAAATCTTTGGTTCTACCTATAAAAAAAACAGAATAAATACCATAGGGGTAAACTTAATAAAATGTTGGAGGCCAATGCTTGTACATCAAATCTTTACATGATCTTTACACCCCTGTCTAATACCATAAAAAGATGTACATTCAGACACCAAAAGTCTTATCAGGGATATCGCAACAGTGCATCTTCAGCAGTGGCTGGCGAGGATGTTAAAAAAGTGGTAGACCTCGTCCTTATCGAGCACTGCCACCTCAGTGGAGCACTCCGTACATTGAACAGGATGGTAGATCTCCTCTCCGCCCATCCCCAACACTGCTCCTGAATCTGTGGCTTCCATTGTGGTTGACACTGTTGGCTCTGGTTGACGCCCTTTCCTCCTCTTTCTGCTCCTCAGATTCTTCTCATTGAGCGTTTTGTACCGTAAAATCTCCTCTTTGTTTACTGTACAATTCATGACAAACATGGCTCTGTATTGGGTCCTGTATTTGTCATGCCTGTAGACAAAAACAAACAAGAGGTCAATTGAGACAAATCCTTTCCAGAATCGTTCAACCTTTACAATTGTAGTGGGTGTAATGTTTGGCTGTGTAAAATGCTGTGAGTTCAGTTCAAGATGATATTCACAGCCAAATAAACTCTTTATTTCCTACCTTTGACAGTCGAGGCACAGCGTGGTCATGCATGCTGGGCAGTTAAGGACAGCATCGCTGCTTGGAAGCCCCTGGGACTGCCCTCTTCTGTTTCGTGAAGATTGCAATCTTCTCTTTTCGTTGTACCTGATCAAATAGGCAATAGGGGAACATAATTGACATACAGTGCATTCAGTATTCAGACCCCTTGACTTTTTCCACATTTTGTTAGGTTAGACATTCTAAAATTGATTAAACTGTTTTTTTTCACCAATCTACACACAATACCCCATAATGACAAAGCAAAAACAGTTTTGTATAAATTTTTGCAAATGTATAAAAAATGAAATGAAATGCACATTTACATAAGTATTTAGACCCAGCACTTTACTCAGTACTTTGTTGAAGTACCTTTGGCAGCGATTATAGCTTTGAGTCTTCTTGGATATGACGCTACAAGCTTGGCACAAGTGTATTTGGGAAGTTTCTCCCATTCTTCTCTGAAGATCCTCCCAAGCTCTGTAAGGTTGCTACACAGATATTTTCAGGTCCGTCCAGGGATGTTTAAGTCCAGGCTCTGGCTGGGCAACTCAAGGACATTCAGAAACTTGTCCCGAAGCCACTCCTGCGTTGTTTTGGCTGTGTGCCTAGGGTTGTTGTCCTGTTGGAAGGTGAACCGTTGCCTCAGTCGGAGGTCCTGAGCACTCTGGAGCAGGTTTTCATCAAGGATCTCTCTGTACTTTGCTCCGTTCATCTTTGCCTCGATCTTGACTAGTCTCCCAGTCCCTGCCGCTGAAAAACATCCCCACAGCATGCTGCCACCCCCATGCTTCACCGTAGGGATGGTGCCAGGTTTCCTCCAGACGTGACGCTTGGCATTCAGACCAAAGAGTTCAATCTTGGTTTCATCAGACAAGAGAATATTGTTTCTCATGGTCTGAGAGTCTTTAGGTGCCTTTTGGCAAACTCTAAGAGGCCTGTCATGTGCCTTTTACTGAGGAGTGACTTTCGTCTGACCACTCCACCATAAAGGCTTGATTGGTGGAGTGCTGCAGAGATGGTTGTCCTTCTGGAAGGTTCTCCCATCTCAACAGAGGAACTCTAGAGCTCTGTTTGAGTTTATTTTTTACAGGGACAGTGCACATTAATCAACGTTTCAGTAAAAGTGCCGGTTTTAGCCAGCCGGCTCATTTTCAACTGCAGTTATAGCATACAGACATAGCATACAGATAGAACAAAAAGCAACAAGACAAAAATCCATTAAAGCAACTAAGTGTTTCCACACCTCACAAGCTACAGACAACAGACATCATGGAAAGCAGCAATGTCAGAGTGACCATCAGGTTCTTGCTCACGTCCCTGACCAAGGTCCTTCTCCCCCGATTTCTCAGTTTGCCCAGCTCTAGGAAGAGTTTTGATGGTTCCAAACTTCTTCCATTCAAGAACAATGGAGGACACTGTTCTTGGGGACCTTCAACGCTGCCAAAATGTTTTGGTACCCTTCCCCAGATCTGTGCCTCAACAAATCCTGTCTCGGAGCTCTACAGACAATTCCTTCGATTTCATGGCTTGGTTTTTGCTCTGACATGCATTGTCAACTGTGGGACCTTATATTAACAGGTAAGTAAGTGCCTTTCCAAATCATGTCCAATCAATAGAATTTTCCACAGTTGGACTCCAATTAAGTTGTAGAAACATCAAGTAAAATCAATGGAAACAGTTCAATTTCGAGTCTCATAGCAAAGGGTCTGAATACTTACGTTAATAAGGTGTTTCTGTTTTTGGTTTTAATAAATCTGGTAAAATTTCTATGAACCTGTTTTCGTTTTTGTCATTATGGGGTATTGTGTGTAGATTGCTGAGGAAATTGTTTTATTTATTCAATTTTAGAATAAGGCTGTAACGTAACAAAATTTAGAAAAACTCAAGGGGTCTGAATACTTTCCGAAGGCACTGTATGTGGCTACAACCAACCCTACTCATGGACTAAAAAGCACGATCAATGCAAATTCTCCACTGAGCATGCTTTACTAATCTGTGTCCGAGAAACCGACCTTAAATATTTGGATATTCTTTCAAACTTCACCCTGTTATTACACACAAAAATACTTTTGTAACATTTTGTATGATGGATGCATCGCTTACCTCCTCCTCTTGGCGTCCACCCATGCCTGATCCCGGTCATCCTCATCCGGGTCGTACAGCAGTTCATCGTTGGTGGGGATGGATCGCTGTTTCCTGTGTCTCTGACCCGAGGAACTGCCTGCAGAAGAGGATCAAACAATTGTATCGCATCATCTGTACAACAATAGGACTCTGTCCTTTTAAGTCCAAGGTTAGGGCTTAATCTGTACCCTCAGAGTCTATGTTTGGTTTACAGATGAATTCTAGCTACACACTTACTTGGAGCAGTTTCCTCCTCGTCGGAATCAGAGTCAAAATAAACATTGTCATAAAGCTCTGGCTGTGGTAACCCAGGTGTTGCAGCATTGTCATTGGTACCCAAAGCCTCTCCTGGGATGGACAAATGGACACTGTTATTAACGAGTACAGCAGTACAATATTATTATTATTAATTAATTATTTTTGTGAATTTTACCCCTTTTTCTCCCCAATTTCGTGGGATCCAATTGTTTAGTAGCTACTATCTTGTCTCATCACTACAACTCCCGTATGGGCTCGGGAGAGACGAAGGTTGAAAGTCATGCGTCCTCCGAAACACAACCCAACCAAGCCGCACTGCTTCTTAACACAGCGCCATCCAATGTGTCGGAGGAAACACTGTGCACCTGGCAACCTTGGTTAGCGCGCATTGGATGGCGCTCGGCCCGCCACAGGAGTCGCTGGTGCGCGATGAGACAAGGATTTCCCTAGCGGCCAAACCCTCCCTAACCTGGACGACGCTAGGCCAATTGTGCGTCACCCCACGGACCTCCCGGGTCGAGGCCGGTTACGACAGAGCCTGGGCGCAAACCCAGAGTCTCTGGTGGCGCAGCTGGCGCTGAAGTACAGCGCCCTTAAACACTGCGCCACACGGGAGGCCCTAGCAGTACAATATTATTGATAGACAGGGGCGCAACTTTCACTGGGAAGGTTTTTGTCCCTCCCAGTTTTTGTCCCTCCCAGTTTTATCATTGCATTGTGATACAAAAACAGGCATTGGTGTGCTGTGCTTTAAGACCATGAGGGGGGCCTCAGCGCGGTAGGTTGTTTGGTGGTTTCAGCCGGTTTGATTTAGGAATGCGTGGACACCACAGTGTGCGCGAACAGAGGCAGCTATTGTCTGTGTGTGTGTGTTGTGCTCCCCCCCGAATTGTAAAAGCAAGCTGAGCAGAAACTGGCTACTCTTTATTTGACTGAATGAGCTGGAAAGGTAACTGCTCTTTGACTTAACAGAAAAATAGTTATTTATTCCCAGTGCTGAGCTAGTAGTGTAACTGACATGTAACATTAGCTAATGTTCCATCTCGAATCGACTGACGTTCTGTCTGAAGTGAATGAACTGACAGCCAGTTCAGCTCTAGCCTCTAGCAAATCTGTCAGGTAGCAGTATCTAACAGATGTTGTGTTTATGGAAATGTTCTGTAACCTTTGTTTCTTCCCGTTTCAACGGAAGTACATTAACTTGGCTCGTTTTCGCCAGTTGATGTACTGTTATGGCTGCCAAAAGTTGGCTAATGTTAGATATTATTTCCACCCCAATCATAGTCAGCATAGCAATGTAACATTATAGATCTGTCATGGTGCACTGTATCTATATAACACTATGCTCATGATATTTGTGCGTCTATAACTTTCTCACTCATCGTTATTCACGATTCATTCATGATTATCCATAATCTTGGTGGCATCCACATTCATGTAGAAGTATTTAGAAACATATTCTATTCTTATGTACAATACAAGTGACCCCCAAAGGGTCATAGATTGTGTAGAAATGCAGGAAATTAGCTTTAGATGCTCCCAGACCCCCGGCCAGTAATTGCAACTGAAGTGTTCTCTCTATTCACAACAGAACAACAGTGTGCATTGCTGCCGCCGCCAGCCAAAAAGACACAAAAAAACTATTGATGCTAGAAGAAAACTCCCACCTGCTGGTGCTGTAGGTGGCGCCCATTTGCACTCCATAGTCTTGATGGTGGTGCTGAGCTCTGCCTCCATCTCTTTCTCAAACTCATCCCCACTGGAGGACTCACTCTCCCCAGTCAAGTATTCTCGGATGAGCTTCCTCTTCTGATCCGGGGTCCCGTTCAAGAGCACATCCAGCTCATCCTCAGAGCTGGAAATACAGCAACAAATTAGGAGGGTCTTGATGTCATACAGTTTTCATATTGAACAGTCATTGGTCAGATCCTGTTTGAACAACACTCACAACTTTGCGCCCTAATAATAAAATACTTCTTTATAACAGGACTGGGTTCAATTACATTTAAATCCAGTCAATTGTTGAAATGGAATTGACCCCAACCCTGCTTCACAGTGCCCAAGTAACGTTAATATTGAACGTTATGGGCCTTCAAGCGAATCAAGCTATAGAATATGGAAACAATACTGTACCCAAACATTTAACATTGAAATCGGTTTGCATGTTACTGTTCGGCTACTAACGTTAAGTAGATAGCATCACCAGCAACCATGCTTGCATTGGACGACCCGCTTGCGTTCTTAGTGTGCTAGCTTGCCAAACGCTACCTAACGTCAAACCATGCAACCACAATTACCTGTCCTCAGCTCTTTCTTCATCACTTGGCTCCTCTATCTCATATGAATCATACTCTACTTGTCTGTTCATTTTGTATTTGATGAATTCTAGCTAGCAAATGAAGTTACGAGAACGGTCGAAGTAAAGGTAAACAAAGGTGGAAACTTTATAAAGCTTCGTCGCCAGGACCTTGTAGCTTACTTCCTGATATTTCACATTACTTCCGATTTACGCTTTTCAAAGTAAAAGTCCCAGGCGTTCAAAACTAGCAGGCAACTGTAGATTTGAGAAAAGGGGATTGCTCAAATACAGAGGCTTGTGTAAGTATTCACCCCCTTCCATTTATGAAATGTAGATCCCCCCCACACTGATCTACACAACATAATCCACACATTCAAGATGAAAGAAACAACCTAGTACAAGCAGTTTAAAAAGTGGCAATCGTATTTTTATTCAACCTTAATATGAACAGTCGAAATGGAGTTTAATATGATATTGAAGGTACTTTTCCATTGGCTTCCCCTGGCTTTTCTTCCATGTTTCTCGGAGTCATAAAAGATACAAAATTTAAAATGTTTACAACTAGATAGATGGACAAAAAATAGCCTAGTCAAAACATTTCATGAAATATGTTCAGGACGGTTCTAAGGTAAACAGTATAATTTATTATTAATATTTTCACAATCATTTTAATCATCATTATCAGTACAACCATTTGTTTCAGCATTTCTCCATCTAAATAAATGGAAGCTTTGGTCACAGAAGGAAAAAAACATTCATATACAGTGCACTTAAAAAAAAAAAAATGGGGAAAAACAAAAAACGTATTAATTTTTATTTTTATTTTTTATTTTTTAACAATACTTGATAGGCTTACTCTACATTAAGGCAAACATACTGAAGCATTACTTGTCTGTAATGGAAAAAAGAACATAGAACATAACTATGAAATTACTGAAAAACAAAAGTATTAGTAAAAATTTTAACAATCATTAGCAGTACAGTGAGAACTAATACAACATGTACAAGGCTTTTAGTGACAATACACTTCAATAATAGTATGAATGAAAAAGTAACTGAGCAGCATCACAGAAAAAAGTTTTACTGAAACTATTGGCCTCAAAGATTACACTAAGCAAAATAATAACAAATCATCAATCTGGACAGACATGACGTGATATAGATTGAGAGAAGATTCCCATGGAAAATATGATTGCTGTTAACAATGAAAAAGTTGACGTGATTTACCAAAGTTATAGGTTCTTGTGCTGTGTGGATATTGCAGGTATTCCACTGCGGCTTCCTCACGTTTTAGGGGGGTTGTGGGTGGAGTTCGGTGTCTCTGGTGATGACTACGAACAGACATCCTGAAAACAAACGGACCCCAGATATGCTCTCTCTTCCATCTTCTCAGTGAAGACCAGACCAAAGCGGGGAAAGCTCTGTACAGTGAACCTTCAGTAAAGACCTAAGTGTCTCCTTTGAGGACCCCGACACAGCTTTGCAATAATTGTAAATTACCCTGTGGAGAAGTAGCGAGAAAGAGGATTAGCCTAAACCTGGGGAAAAAAATCAGTTTTGGAAGTCTTAATTATTTTATTTAAAAAAAATGTAACTAGGCAAGTCAGTTAAAAACAAATTCTTATTTAAAATGACGGCCTACACCGGCCAAACCCGGAAGATACTGGGCCAATTGTGCGCCACCCTATGGGACTCCCAATCACGGCTGGTTGTGATACAGACTTGATAGAATCGCTAATAGACAACCATGTATAATAAAAAATGACCTTAGCATGTTTGAGTTCCAGTTCGGCAAGTTCCACCAAGTTCTTTCTGAAGGCTGCTACTCGTCTCGTCTTGAAGTCTAGAAGCTCTATTCCGGAATTGCAGAACATTATCAGGTTCACCCCTCTACATCCCTAATCTGGTTAAGCTTCTCTTACATGCAAAACTTGGGAGTCTGATATAATTTTCAACAGGGAGGGATACTTTTTGGAAAAGTATGAAATGCCTTGAATTATTAATACTGCTAAAAGGTCCAATGCAGCGGTTTTTATCTCAATATCAAATCATTTCAGGGTAACAATTAAGTACCTTACCGTGATGGTTTTAAATTTAAAATTGTAAAAAATAAACAAAAATAGCTTCTTAGCAAAGAGCAATTTCTCAAGCAATAATTTAGCCAGGAAAAAAATTAATATATATATAAAGAAAGTGGATAAAGTACCTTGCTTTGCGGACTCTGAGATTTTCTCAAACTTCTGACAGCACACCTGCTGGCTGGTCTCTGCCTGAAGCACATCTTTGTTCTTTGCCCTGGCTTTGTCCAGAGCTTTGTTTGCATTCTCGTAATCTACCAGGGCCCTCCCTCGCCTATACAATAGATCCTGAAGAACAGCAGATTCCATAGAGCACATTAATACTAACACCACAACACTGTCTGATGAAAATGGTCAGAGAATACCTCTGATAACTGACCAGGGTATCTGACCAGGGTATCTAACTGACCAGGGTATCTGATCATAATTGATTGATGATTAAGAAAAGCAGGGTCATGTTAGGTACCTTAGCAGCTTGTGACTCCCTGAGATAATACTTCAGTAAGTCGGCAAGTTTCAGGTCCTCATCTGCAGCCACTCGAGCCTCTATTTTCTGTAGAGGAAGGGACACCAGCAGAAACTTGTGAACTTTAGACAAGATCTACATTGTGACCAATCACCACCGGTCACCACAGGTCTAGTTTTTGGCTATAATGTATATAGTTATTGATCATAGCCTATGCTTCCGTGTTCATAGCTGGTACACAACAAATTGACAAAATTGCGTCATACATAGAACACAATAGTAAAGAGAAATCCTCGTACCCGTGTTTTCTCAAACAGCTCAGAGACTTTCAAGAAAAATCTGGAAAACAGTAAATTGCATTTGAGTTACTATAGTTTCTAGATTATATTTTTGAGTTATTGTAGATTGTTGGCAGCAGACAATGTATGGAGAGAAAAGGGGAAACTCTTTGCATACTTGCACACATCTGTGGAGTCCTGGGTTCCTAAAGTGTACAGTGTGGATGCGATTCTATTGATATCATCTGCAGCATCTTCAACAGAGGAACTCGCATTAGATCACATTACATTTCAAATAACAGCTCAACCCCCATACTCACACACACACAGATGGTCGGTCAATCATGTACAAAATATATCAATAAAATGCAAGCAAACATCTTTCAGAAAATAACCTACAATGATAAAACATCTGCAGCAGGACAATTTCAAATACGCAGGGAGTCACTTTTCAAACACAGTATCATTTTTTAATGCTGTGGAAATTAGGTTACATACATACATAGTAGTTCCTACACAAAGCTGCGGACATGACAGATGTATTGTCTGATTCTTGGGAATGACAGAGGACTAGATTTCTGAGGGGAATTTGTTTCCTGAAGCTGTCAAAGCAGGATTTAGGTGTGAAAAAACTAGCAGAACATTTTTTTTCTCAAAAGACTAAAAGGGAACCTCATGGCTCTTACCTACTAAGATATAAAAATGTGGACAAAAAATATGGCTACAAAAAACCCAGGTAATTCACAAGTTATTGTGCTCAGCCAAAACATTTTTTAGGAACATGACAAAGTTTAGAATTGAGTCGGCTGTCATCCCCAACATTTTAAGACCGACTGACCCAACTACAAATAACGAAACAACTTACCCATTTCCATATTTGTCAGCGAATTAATATGAAACAGAAAATAGACTTAAAATACAACGCACACCACAAGCACAAACAGGCTGATTTCCACAAACATTAAAACGTGATACCAAAGTGACCCACCAACAGTTCACAGCAAAAACGGCATTTCAATACTTTCAATTGGAATTACTCAAATCAATCTCATTCTCAATAACTGATTCAAATCCATTTATACAGCAGAAAGCTTACCTAGCACGTGGAGATTATGAGACCGTGAGGAGACTTACTTTTGTGAGACCTGATCATTCTATCAGATTTGGAGGAGGCATCTTTGACACGATTATGGTACTCTAAAAGGAATGTCTTCTCATGCTCAAAGAAATCATCTACATCCTGAAATCCAAAAGACAATTTTGTCAAACTTTATACACATACTAACTGTTAAAGACTAAATACAAATCTGAAGATACAGATTTTGACAACT
This sequence comes from Oncorhynchus nerka, assembly GCF_034236695.1. Taxonomy (NCBI): domain Eukaryota; kingdom Metazoa; phylum Chordata; class Actinopteri; order Salmoniformes; family Salmonidae; genus Oncorhynchus; species Oncorhynchus nerka. The sequence goes on along the minus strand of NC_088413.1, from coordinate 48,293,596 downwards.
GCATTTATTCAAAATGTGAGCACCATTCATGATGCTAAACAATGTTTTTCAACCAATGCGTAAGTCGCAAAATACTTATGTTGTGATTTCATTCAAATATAAAACTCAAAGCAAGTTCAATCCCCATTTACTTGGCTGAATGGATTTACATAGAAAAGAGTGGAGGGAATGGTTTACACAGAAAAGAGTGGAGGGAATGGTTTACATAGAAAAGAGTGGAGGGAATGGTTTACATAGAAAAGAGTGGAGGGAATGGTTTACACAGAAAAGAGTGGAGGGAATGGATTTACATAGAAAAGAGTGGAGGGAATGGATTTACATAGAAAAGAGTGGAGGGAATGGTTTACATAGAAAAGAGTGGAGGGAATGGTTTACACAGAAAAGAGTGGAGGGAATGGTTTACATAGAAAAGAGTGGAGGGAATGGTTTACACAGAAAAGCAAACCCAACTCACCTTCACCCCTGCCACTAACACACCGTCTGCTGACTTCACCACATTCTTGAAGAAATCTTCCATCTTCTCCCTCTTGTTTTTGCCTCGGACACTCAGCTGTGAACAAAAGAGGTCGAGTAAGGACAAACTGACAATGATAAAACTAAGACATGGTAAGGAAATGGCATATGTTTTCAGGCACATTCGACTAGCCTTTTGAGTTATCTAAAGTTAAAAGAAACGAGAGAGCGAGAGAGAGAGCTTGTCTAATAACATTTCCACAGCTACAATCGTCACCAAAATACAGTCAGGTTAAAAATGATTGGCACCCTTCATAAAGATGAGTAAAAAAGACTGTATTAAATCCCTTGCATGGATAACGGCACTGAGCCTTTTTCGAAAATGTTGTAAGATTAGAGTACATATTGGGAGGTAACTTAGACCATTCCTCCATACAGAATCTTTCCAGATCCTTGATATCCTTCTTCTGAGCGTATGGACTGCCCTCCTCAGTTCAAACCAATGTTTTCAATGGGATTCAAGTCCAGAGACAGATACACAATGCAAAATGTTGATTTGTGAATTTTGCTGTGTGTTTGGGGTTTTTGGCTTGCTGGAAGATCCATTTTCTGCCTACTAGCAGAGACAGACATATTTTTGGCTAAAATGTCCTGGTACTGGGTGTTCTCCAAACGGCTTCTATCTTCAAGGCCATCAGATTGTTAAATAGCCATCACTAGCCGGCTACCACCCGGTTGCTCAACCCTGCATCTTAGAGTCCTGCTTCCCTATATACATAGACATGGAATCACTGGTCACTTTAATAATAGAACACTAGTCACTTTAATAATGTTTACATACTGCTTTACTCATCTCTTATGTACAGTTGAAGTCGGAAGTTTACATACACCTTAGCCAAATACATTTAAACTCAGTTTCACAATTCTGACATTTAATACTAATAAAAATTCCCTGTCTTAGGTTAGTTAGGATCACCACTTTATTTTAAGAATGTGAAATGTCAGAATAATAGTAGAGAGATTTATTTAACCTTTTCTTTCATCACATTTCCAGTGGGTCAGAAGTTTACATACACTCAATTAGTATTTGGTAGCATTGCCTTTAAATTGTTGAACTTGGGTCAAACATTTCATGTAGCCTTCCACAAGCTTCCCACAATAAGTTGGGTGAATTTTGGCCCATTCCTCCTGACAGAGCTGGTGTAACTGAGTCAGGTTTGTAGGCTTCCTTGCTCACACACGCTTTTTCAGTTCTGCCACAAATTTTCTATGGGATTGAGGTCATGGCTTTGTGATGGCCACTCCAATACCTTTACTTCGTTGTCCTTAAGCCATGTTGCCACAACTTTAGAAGTATGCTTGGGTCATTGTCCATTTGGAAGACCCATTTGCGACGTTCCTGACTGATGTCTTGAGATGTTGCTTCAATATATCCACATAATTTTCCGTCTTCGTGATGCCATCTATTTTGTGAAGTGCACCAGTCCTCCTGCAGCAAAGCACCCCCACAACATGATGCTGCCACCCCCGTGTTTCACAGTTGGGATGGTGTTCTTCAGCTTGCAAGCATCCCCCTTTTTCCTCCAAACATAACAATGGTCATTATGGCCAAACAGTTCTATTTTTTTTTCCATCAGACTAGAGGACATTTCTCCAAAAAGTGCAATCTTTGTCCCCATGTGCAGCTGCAAACCGAAGTCTGTCTTTTTTAATGGTGGTTTTGGAGCAGTGGCTTTTTCCTTGCCGAGTGGCCTTTCAGGTTATGCCGATATAGGACTCGTTTTACTGTGGATATAGATACTTTTGTACCCGTTTCCTCCAGCATCTTCACAAGGTCCTTTGCTGTTGTTCTGGGATTGATTTGTACTTTTCGCACCCAAGCACATTCATCTCTAGGAGACAGAACGCATCTCCTTCCTGAGCGGTATGACAGCTGCGTGGTCCCATGGTGTTTATACTTGCGTACTATTGTTTGTACAGATGAACGTGGTACCTTCAGGTGTTTGGAAATTGCTCCCAAGGATGAACCAGACTTGTGGAGGTCTACAATTGTTTTTCTGAGGTCTTGGCTGATTTCTTTTGATTTTCCCATGATGTCAAGTAAAGAAACACTGAGTTTGAAGGTAGGCCTTGAAATACATCCACAGGTACACCTTCAATTGACTCAAATTATGTCAATTACCCGATCAGAAGCTTCTAAAGCCATTACATATTTTTCTGGAATTTTCCAATCTGTTTAAAGGCACAGTCAACTTAGTGTATGTAATCTTCTCACCCACTGGAACTGTGATACAGTAAATTATAAGTGAAGTGTTCTGTCTGTAACAAGTTGTTGGAAAAATTACTTGTGTCATGCACAAAATAGATGTCCTAACCGACTTGCCAAAACTATAGTTAGTTAACAAGACATTTGTGGAGTGGTTGAAACAACGAGTTTTAATGACTCCAACCTAAGTGTATGTAAACTTACGACTTCAACTGTATATACTGTATTCTATTCTACTATATTTTAGTCAATGCCACTCCGACATTGCCCGTCCTAATATTTATAAATTCCACTCCATTATTTTACTTTTAGATGTGTGTATTGTTGTGAACTGTTAAGATACTACTGCACTGTTGGAGCTAGGAACACAAGCATTTCGATACACCCGCAATACCATCCGCTAAATATGTGTATGCGACCAATAAAATTGGATTTGAATTAATGATGATGTCGTTGACCTTAAAAAGCGCTCCATGACCAGTGGAAGCAAAATAGCCCCATAAAATAAAAGATCCACCACCATATTGTGCAGTTGGTATGGATATAATCACTGGAAAATAAACTGGAGGAACTCCGTTCGAGATCATCCTACCAATGGGACATTAAAAACACGAATATGTTTCACCAAGTCGTGGATGAATGACGACACTGATAATATAGAGCTGGCTGGGTTTTCCGTGCATCAGCAGGGCAGAACAGCTAAGTCTGGTAATATAAGGGGTGGAGGTGTATGTCCATTTGTCAATAACACCTGGTGCGCGATGTCTAATATTAAAGAAGTCTCAAGGTATTGCACGCCTGAGGTAGTGTACCTCATGATAAACTGTAGACCACACTATCTACCAAGAGAGTTTTCACCTATATTATTTGTAGCCATCCCTTTTACACCAAACCGATGCTGGCACTGAGACCAAACTCAATGAGCTGTATGGCTTTAAGCAATCAAGAAAATGCTCATCCAGAAGCGGCGCTCCTAGTGGCCGGGGACTTCAATGCAGGTAAACTTTAATCCGTTCTACATCATTTCTACCAGCATGTCACATGTGCAATCAGAGAAAAAAAAAAAAACTCTAGACCACCTTTACTCCACACACGTATACAAAGCTCTCCCTCCATTTGGCAAATCTGACCATAATTCTATTCTCCTGATTCATGCTTACAAGCAAAAACTAAAGCAGGAAGTACCAGTGACCCGCTCAATACAGAAGTGGTCAGATGACGCGGATGCTACACTACAGGACTGTTTTGCAAGCACAGACTGGAATACGTTCTGGGATTCATCCTAAGGCATTGAGGAGTATACCACCTCAATCACCAGCTTTATCAATAAGTGCATCGATGAAGTCTTCCCCACAGTGACCGTGCGTACATCCAGCGGAACACTAATCCGGATGCTTTTAAGAAATCCTGCTATGCCCTCAAACAGGCAAAACGTCAATACAGGACTAAGATTGAATCCTATTACACGGGCTCTGATGCTTGTCAGATGTGACAGGGCTGGCAAACGATTATGGACTAGAAAGGGAAACCCAGCCGCGAGCTGCCCAGTGACGCGAGCCTACCAGATGAGCTAAATGCCTTTTATGTTCGCATCGAGGCAAGCAACACTGAAGCATGCATGAGCACCAGCTGTTCCAGACTACTGTGTGATCACTCTCTCCGATGTGAGCAAGACCTTTAAAACAGGTAACCATCACAAGGCCGCGGGGCCAGACGGATTACTAGGATGTGTACTCAGAGCATGCGCAGACCAACTGGCAAGTGTCTTCACTGACAAACTTTTCAATCTATCCCTGGCCGAGTCTGTAATACCTACATGTTTCAAGCAGACCACCATAGTCACTGTGCCCAAGAAAGTGAAGGTAACCGCCCCGTAGCACTCACATCGGTAGCCATGAAGTGCTTTGAAAGGCTGGTCATCAACACCCTCATCCAGGAAACTCTAGACCCACGCACATACCACCCCAACAGATCCATAGATGACGCAATCTCAATCGAACTCCACACTGCCCTTTCCCACCTGGACAAAAGGAACACCTACAGTACCAGCCAAAAGTTTGGACACGCCTACTCATTCTAGGGTTTTCTTATTTTTTTTTACATTGTAGAATAATAGTGAAGACATCGAAACTCCTTCAAGACGATTGGAAAAACATTCCAGGTGAAGCTGGTTGAGAGAATGCCAAGTGTGCAAAGCTGTCATCAAGGCAAAGGGTGCCTGCTTTGAAGAATCTCAAATATAAAATATATTTTGATTTGTTTAACACTTTTTTTGTTACTACATGATTCCATGTGTTATTTCATAGTTTTGATGTCTTCTCTATTATTCTACAATGTAGGAAAAAAAACTTGAATGAGTAGATGTGTCCAAACTTTAGACTGGTACTGTATGTGAGAATGCTTTTATTGACTACAGCTCAACATTCAACACCATAGTGCCCACAAGGTTCATCACTAAGCTAAGGATCCTGGGACAAAACACCTCCCTCTGAAACTGGATCCTGGACTTCCTGACAGGCTGCCCCTAGGTGGTAAGGGTAGGCAACAACACATCTGCCACGCTGATCCTCAACACTGGGGCCCCTTAGGGGTGCGTGCTTTGTCCCATCCTGTTCAAACACGACTGCGTGGCCAAGCACGACTCCAATACCATCAGTAAGTTTGCTGACAACACAACAGCTCACCACACAACAATCACCGACAACGATAAGACAGCCTATAGGGAGGTCAGACACCTGACAGTGTGGTGAGCAAGCCAAAGGAGCTAATTGTGGACTAGAGGAAAAGGAGGGCTGAACAGGCCCCCATTAACATCGACAAGGCTGTAGTGGAGCGGGTCGGGAGCTTCGAGTTCCTTGGTGTCCACATCACCAACAAACTATCATGGTCCAAACACACCAAGACAGTTGTGAAGTGGGCACGGCAACACCATTTCCCCCTCAGGAGACTGAAAAGATTTGGCATAGGTCCCCAGATCCTTAAAAAGTTCTACATCTGCACCATCAAGAGCATCCTGACCAGTTGCATCACCACCTGGTATGGCAACTGCTCGGCATCCGACCGTAAGGCGCTACACATGGTAGGGCGTACGGCCCAGTACATCACTGGGGCCAAGCTTCCTGTCATCCAGGACCTATATACTAGGCGGTGTCAGAGGAAGGCCAGAAAAATTGTCCAGTCACCCAAGTCATAGTTCTCTCTGCTACTGCATGGTAAGCGGTACCGAAGCTCCAAGTCTAGGTCCAAACAGCTTCTTAACAGCTTCTACCCCCAAGCCATAAGACTGCTGAACAATTAATGAAATGGCCACCGGACTATTTACATTGACACCCCCCCCACCCCTTGTTTTACACTGCTGCTACGTGCTGTTTATTATCTATGCATAGTCACCTTACCCCAGCACATTGACTCGGGACCGGTACCCCCTGTATATAGCCTCGTTATTGTTATTTTATTGTGTTACTTTTTATTTTAAAAATGTACTTTATTTATTAAGTAAATATTTTCTAAACTCATTTCACATTAAGGTTGTATTCGGCTCATGTGACAAATACAATTGAATTTGAATTGTATTAGTTTAAAATAACATAATTTCAAAAACATTGGAGCATACAATATAGCTCAGTATTTGTATTATTTATTTTAAACAGTCTTTTTGACTCATCTTTATCAAGGGAGACAATACTTTTGGACCTGACTGGAAATCTAAATCCTAAATTGGTAATCTCAACCCCACTTACGTCTTGGTTGTACTCTAAAAAGACATGGAAGTTCATGTCTTTCCTTAAGACAGGATGGGCAGCCACACGGCAAAGAAACACTTCATGCATCGCCACGGTCTTCTTGAAGATAGCCAAGTATTCGCTGAAACACAGATATAGCCAAGATATGAACCAATGGCATTCAGTGCATCCAAGTATCCCAACCAAACCACTATACTGAAACACAAAAACAATGTACGAGCAACGTGGGTCGTGTCAAGTAGGCACGGAAGGTTATAAAACACAGAGAGCATGAAATGAGGTTGTACTATCCTAACTTTTTGTTTTATGTGACCTAATGAACATGAACTCACGCTTCAAGTTCCTGTTTCATTTTGGTGAACTCTTCCTTGGTCATGGAACCTTCACCTTCCCCCAGTTTCTGTAACTTCTCTCTAGAGGCATCGAAGTCAGGTCTTGGTGGGGCAGGGGGAATCTACAATTCAACAAATCACAGTTAAATCAGCAGTTTCTTGGAAATGAACATCAAGCTAAGTTCATTACTCCATGACACCAGACAGTTTTAATGAGAAAGGGAAATGACAATGAATCATTTGTTTTCTAAAACCCTGAAGTTTATAAGCCAATCCTAAAAGCCAAAACAGCAATCTCCCAAATCGCACCCTATTCCCATATAGTGCACAACTTGTCAAAAGTAGTGCACTATATAGGTAATAGGGTGCCATTTGGGGGGGGCAGAGTACCCTGGATGGGGCTCAGTACTTACAATGTAGCCTGCATACTCCTCATTCTCCACGAAAGAGTCATGGAGCCAGATGAACTCCTCATGCTGCCTCACCACTGAAAACTCATTCTGCTTGAAGTTAGGAAGAGTGCTCTGGAAGGTAAACAAAATAATAGGAATCAGACGTCAATCATAGAACACATTATACTGAAAAACAGAGCCAAATACAGAATAGAGCATTTCTCTATGGCTCTTCAGAAAATATCTTTCTGCCAATTAGAATGTGCAGCTCAATTTATTTATTTTTTTAAATGGGAAAAAACTTAGATGATCTGGACACAATGATGATCACAACGATCATCTAAAGACAGTGACTAAACCCTTTGAATCATTAATGAATTCCTTCCTTCACAAGAGTCCTTGAAACATTATAAAAGCAGCCGTAAAAACAAATAAACCCATGACATGAGGTTACACTTTGATAGTGACAGGAAATGAATGACTATTTGAATTCTCTCTGCATAGAAAATGAAGTGGAGTGGAATGCCATCATGCAGTTTCTTAACCTTAGATCTTCATTTGCGTTCCGTTCCATGAAATCAACAAAGCTGATTTTGCATACACACTTATTTTCAGAAGACAACATGAATGTGGAGATAAGATGACTGCTGAGGAGGAACATAATTGCAAGTCATGTGACATGAGTCTCGATTCATACAGCCATAAAAATGCACATGATTGGCCTTTCATTTGCCAAGTGCCAGGGCAAACAGGAATAAATAGACAGGTAGCTAAACTCTCTTACCTTAGTATGGACAGTAAACTTAACCTTGTCCCGCTCACTCAACGCATCAGAAATGTCCACTTGAAGTGTTGCATCAGTTTGGAGGTCAACATTGACTGCCCTAGGCTGCAAAATATTGTAACAGATATTGTATTGTATTTAGTGATGAACAAATGACAAAATCACCATTCCCCAATAGCTGGCTCTGTCAAATAACATCTTGGCTAGTTTGATTAATCAGGCTGTAAAACAAAATTATTTGGTATATACAGCCTGACACGAATGCCTGCAAAATCATGCAAATATTCCTTACAAGCCAGAATGTTAAATAAACTTACTCTACGGGTTGTCTGTGCGCCTTGTGTGTAGATCGCTGCTCAACATTTTAGACAGAATATCCACAGGAAAGTATTGTTTACACAACTTTAGAGAGAGCCTGTAGGTATATGGTTCAGAATGCCAAATGAAACCAGGCAACGCTCATCACCTGGCCAATACCATCCCTATAGTGAAGCATGGTGGCGGCAGCATCATGCTGTGGAGATGTTTTTCAGAGGCAGGGACTGGGAGATTAGTCAAGGTCAAGATTACAGAGGGAAAGATCCTTGATGAAATCCTGCTCCAGAGCAGGGCGAAGGTTCACCTTCCAACAGGACAACGACCCTAAGCACACAGCCAAAACAACGCAGGAGTGGCTTCGGGACAAGTCTCAATGTCCTTGAGTGGCCCAGCCAGAGCCCAGACTTGAACCCGATTTAATGTCTCTGGAGAGACCTGAAAATAGCTGTGCAGCAATGCTCCCCATACAACCTGACAGAGCTTGAGACGATCTGCAGAGAAGAATGGGAGAAGCTCCCCAAATACAGGTGTGCCAAGCTCATACCCAAGAAGACTCGAGGCTGTAATCGCTGTCAAAGGTGATTTTACAAAGTACTGAGTAAAGGGTCTGAATACTTATGTAAATGTGATATTTCAAAAAACCTGTTTTTGCTTTGTCATTATGGGGTATTGTGTGTAGACTAGTGAGGTAAAAAAACGATTGAATCCATTTTAGAATAAGGCTGTAACGTAACTAAATGTGAAAAAGATCAAGGGATCTGAATACTTTCCAAATGCACTGTAAAAGGTAGAAATATGCAATATCTTTCTTATGCATATTTTGGTATTATTCTACACATGGGACTATTATTGTAATGAGCTCCGCCTCTAAACAAGACCATATTTGGTTGGTCCGGACCAGACCAAATCTGAAATAATAATCCATGGACGTACGGTGTTGGTCGGTGCTCAGTGGGTCAGGATACCTGTTACAGTAGATGGAAAGAGGGTTGGTGGTAGGTGCAGTTGGAGCAGGGAGAGGTGACATTAACGAGAGAGGGAGGGGTTGTCCAGAATGTTTTCACTGTCCTTCTTTGACCACCAGATTACGGAAAGAGAATGAAAGAAAAAACTTATGTGCTGAACATAACAGGATGCCAGTGGAAGGGAGGACAGCAGCAATTATTTTTCCATTGTAGCCAATTCAATTGCAGCAATTCCGTTCTGTTTAAATCACTTAATAATTCATGATCAAACGTGATATCAGTAAAAACACTAAATTGGTAGATCTAACTTGAATTGTTATTTCTGTGAACTTTCATTATCCTCCCTCATGAGGAAGAGAAATGAGAAAATATCTTAAAGATGTGGGTTTTGGTAACGGAATTACAAAGAAGAAGGCAATTTGTCTTACACTACTGTTCAAAGGTTTGGGGTCGCTTAGAAATGTCCTTGTTTTTTAAAGAAAAACACATTTTTTGTCCATTAAAACAACATCAAATTGATCAGAAATACAGTGTAGACATTGTTAATGTTGTAAATGACTTGTAGCTGGAAACGGCAGATTTTTCACAGAATATCTACATAGGCGTACAGAGGCCCATTATCAGCAACCATCACTCCTGTGTTCTAATGGCACATTGTGTTAGCTAATCCAAGTTTATCATTTTAAAAGGCTAATTGATCATTAGAAAACCCTTTTGCAATTATGTTAGCACAGCTGAAAACTGTTGTCCTGGTTAAAGAAGCAATAAAACTGGCCTTCTTTAGAAAAGTTGAGTATCTGGAGCATCAGCATTTGTGGGTTCGATTACAGGCTCAAAATGGCCAGGAACAAATAACTTTCTTCTGAACCTAGTCAGTCTATTCCTGTTCTGAGAAATGAAGGCTATTCCATGCAAGAAATTGCTGAAGATCTCGTACAACGCTGTGTACTACTCCCTTTACAGAACAGCGCAAACTGGCTCTAACCAGAATAGAAAGAGGAGTGGGAGGTCCCGGTGCACAACTGAGCAAGAGGACAAGTCCATTAGAGTGTCTAGTTTGAGAAACAGACGCCTCACAAGTACTCAACTTGCAGCTTCATTAAATAGTACCCGCAAAGTGAGTTGCAAAGAAAAAGCCATATCTCAGACTGGCCAATAAAAAGAAAAGATTAAAGATGGGCAAAATAACAGACACTGGACAGAGGAACTCTGCCTAGAAGGCCAGCAACCTGGAGTCAACTCTTCACCGTGTTTTAATTTTCTTTCAAAAACAAGGACATTTCTAAGTGACCCCAAACTATTGAACGGTAGTGTACATTAAGAAAAGTAATTATCCAAAACGAAATATAAGTGTTCATATTAGTAGGCAGGGGTCTTAAACGATATTAAAAACACAATCATGTTAAAGTTAAGACTTTCTGTTAGACGTTTTCTAAGACCCTTTCCAATCTGTTTGACCAGAAATCAAAGCCTTTGCTTATTCCTAATTTTTAGGATGGAAAATGTTTTACAGATTTATATATCTTAATATCTCAAAAATATAGTCTCTTGACTTTCATTTGACATCCTCCTATTAACTTAACATGTTGGAGATCACTTTTGTTTAGATGGAAATGACAATTTATATTGGATATTCGGTCTCCTCTTGTCAATAGCTATTGAACCAAGCAAGCCATGACAATATAAATATGCACTGAGTGTAGAAAACATTATGAACACCTACTCTTTCCATGACATAGACTGACCAGGCGAATCCAGGTGAAAGCTATGATCCCTTATTGATGTCACTTGTTAAATCCACTTAAATCAGTGTAGATGAAGGCGAGGAGACAGGTTAAAGAAGGATTTTTAAGCCTTGAGACATGGATTGTGTATGTGTGCCATTTAGAGGGTGAATGGGCAAGAAAATATTTAAGTGCCTTTGAACGGGTTATGGTGGTAGGTGCCAGATGCACTGGTTTGTGTCAAGAAATGTAACGCTGCTGGGTTTCTCACACTCAACAGATTCCTGTGTGTATCAAGAATGGACCACCACTCAAAGGTCATCCAGCCAACTTGACAACTGTGGAAAGCACTGGAGTCAACATGGGCCAGCATCCCTGTTTAACACTTTTGACACCTTGTAGAGTCCATGCCCTGACAACTTGAGGCTGTTCTTCCATATGAATAAGGTGTTCTTAATGATTTGTAGACTCCAAGACAGACCCCTTGACTTTTTCCACATTTTGTTAAGTTAAAGCCTTATTCTAAAATGGATTAAATATGCCATTTTCCTCAGCAATCTACACACAATACCCCATAATGACAAAGTGAAAACAGTTTTTTAGGAATTTTAGCAAATGTATTAAAAACAGAAATAGCTTATTTACACAAGTATCAGACCCTTTGCTGTGAGACTGTGAATTGAGTCCAGGTGTCCTGTTTCCATTGATCATCCTTGAGATGTTTCTACAACTTGATTGGAGTCCACCTGTGGTAAATTCAATTAATTGGACATGATTTGGAAAGGCCCACATCTGTTTATATAAGGTCCTACAGTTGACAGTGCATGTCAGAGCAAAAAGCAAGCCATGAGGTAAAAGGAATTGTTCGTAGAGGTCCGAGACAGGATTGTGTCGAGGCACAGATCTGGGGAAGGGTACCAAAAAATTTCTGCAGCATTGAAGTTCCCGAAAAACACAGTGGCCTCCATCATTCTTAAATTAAAGAAGTTTGGAACCACTAAGACTCTTCCTAGAGCTGGCCGCCTGGCCAAAATGAGCAATCGGAGGAGAAGGGCCTTGGTCAGGGATGTGACCAAGAAACTGATGGTCACTCTGACAGAGCTCTAGAGTTACTCTGTGGAGATGGGAGACACTTTCAGAAGGACAACCATCTCCGCACCACTCCACCAATCAGGCCTTTATGGTAGAGTGGCCAGACGGAAGCCACTCCTCAGTAAAAGGCACATGACAGCCCGCTTGGAGTTTGCCAAAAGAAACAAAGACTCTCAGGCCATGAAAAACAAGATTCTCTGATCTGATGAAACCAAGATTGCCCTCTTCGGCCAGAATGCCAAGTGTCACGTCTGGACGAAACCTGGCACAATCCCTACAGTGAAGCATGGTGGTGGCAGCATCATGCTGTGTGGATGTTTTTCAGCGGCAGGGACTGGGAGACTAGTCAGGATCGAGGCAAAGATGAACGGAGCAAAGTACAGGGGGTCCTGAGCACTCTGGAGCAGGTTCTCAGACTAGGGCGAAGGTTCACCTTCCAGCAGGACAACAACCCTACGCACAAAGCCAAGACAACACAGGAGTTGCTTCGGGACAAGTCTCTGGATGTCCTTGAGTGGCCCAGCCAGAGCCCGGACTTGAACCCGATCTAACATCTATGGAGAGACCTGAAAATAGCTGTGCAGCAACCCTCCCAATCCAACATGACAGAGCTTGTGAGGATCTGTAGAGATGAATGGGAGAAACTCCCCAAATACAGGTGTGCTGAGCTTGTAGCGTCATACCCAAGAAGACTCGATGCTGTAAATCGCTGCCAAAGGTGCTTCAACAAAGTACTGAGCAAAGGGTCTGAATACTTATGTAAATTAGTATTTCGTTTTGTATTTGTAGCTAACGGTAGCTAGCTATTCAAAAAAAATTGACGTCTGTTGTTAGCCACGGATGTCACCTGTCTAACAGCTGATCAGATCATGCAATAAGGAATTACTGCAGAATACCAATAATACAAATAGCTACCAAAGGTGCTTCAACAAAGTACGGAATACTTCCAGTACCAGTCAAAAGTTGACACACCTACTCATTCAAGGGTTTTTCTTTATTTTTACATTGTAGAATAATAGTGAAGACATCAAAACTATGAAATAACACATAGAATCATGTAGTAACCAAAATGTGTTAAATGAAAATATATTTATATTTTAGAATCTTCAAAGTAGCCACCCTTTGCCTTGATGACAGCTTTGTACACTCTTGGCATTCTCTCAACCAACTTCACCTGGAATGCTTGAGATCCCACATATGCTGAGCACTTGTTGGCTGCTTTTCCTTTACTCTGCGGTCCAACACATCCCAAACCATCTCAATTTGGTTGAGGTCAGGTGATTGTGGAGGCCAGGTCACTTGATGCAGCACTCCATCACTGTCCTTCTTGGTCAAATAGCCCTTACACAGCCTGGAGGTGTGTTGGGTTATTGTCCTGTTGAGAAACTAATGCTAGTCCCACTAAGCGCAAACCTTGATGGGATGGCGTATCGCCGCAGAATGATAATGAACTTATCCTCTGCAGCAGAGGTAACTCTGGGTCTTCCTTTCCTGTGGCGGTCCTCATGAAAGCCAGTTGACTGACCTTCATGTCTTAAAGTAATGATGGACTGTCGTTTCTCTTTGCTTTTTTGAGCTGTTCTTGCCATAATATAGACTTGGTCATTTACCAAATATACCTTCTGTATACCACACTTACCTTGTTACAACACAACTGGTTGGCTCAAACGCATTAAGGCACACCTTGTAATTGAAATGCATTCCAGGTGACTACCTCATGAAGCTAGTTGAGAGAATACCAAGAGTGTGCAAAGCTGTCAGAGGCAAAGGTTGGCTACTTTGAAGAAACTCAAATAAAAATCTATTTTGATTTGTTTAACACTTTTTTGGTTACTACATGATTCCATGTGTTATTTCATAGTTTTGATATCTTCACTGTTATTCTACAATGTAGAAAATAGTAAAAATAAAGAAAAACTCAATGAGTAGGTGTGTTCAAACTTTTGACTGGTACTGTATGTAAATGTGATATTTCAGTTTTGCATTTGTAATAAATGTTCAAACATTTTTTTTTTAACTATTATTGTTTTTTCATTATGGGGTATTGTGTGTAGATTGATGAGGGGGAAAACAATTCAATACATTTTTAGAATAAGCCTATAACGTAACAAAAAGTGGAAAAAGTCCAGGGGTCTGAATACTTTTCGAAGGCACTGTATATGAATTGGATTTCAATCTTACCTTAAAAAAAGGTATCGCTTGTTCTTCATCCTCCCCTGGTTAAGAACAAAAAATGTTCATGTCATGGCACGCTTGGGGCAATAGCTATTGACGAGAGAAAACCGAATATCCAATAAAACGAACTTTACCTCCGTGCCAAACCAAACCATATACCTACCGGCTCTCTACGGAGTTGGGTACACAATAGTTTATTCGTCTTAACTTTTGAGCAGCTGAAGGACAAACCGCACAGACAACCGGTAAGTTTCAATGTGATTTTATTCAACATTCTGGCTTATAAGGAACATTTACATGATTTTCTAGGCATTAGTGTCGAGCTGTATACAAATTAATTGTGTATTACAGCATGATTAATCAGACTATGTATTGGCTTACTAGCCAACTCAGAAGCTGTGCACGTCCTAACCCATTCATAGATGCTAACTACCTTTAGTGCCTATGGATGAAGGTATCTTCTTCCCGGGGACTTTTGTTAAGAGCCCCCGAGGCATGCTCTAAACATGAACACGTATCGCTTGCGGTATGGTTTTGGAAACATATCTTTCATATCAGCAAGAACTAATCATTTAAAAAAAATAAACGAAAAGTTCAATTACTACACACCTTTAATAGGGTTGGGATTAGTGTTCCCACACGGCCATATCTCCATGTTACAGCGCATGTTTAAGGAAAGACAAGCGGGAGCAGGCGACCACCTCTTCTAGTTAGCTATCTAGCATGCTCCGAACACCTGTGTGAAACGGAAGAAGGCCGCCAGAAACTTGTTGTAGCTGAAAAATACTGTCGGCTGCAACTGTGATAAAGCCGGCTAAAACAGTGTACACAGTTAGTGTAGATTTTGCATGTGTGAAAATACCATTATGGAAAAGATTGCAGTCAGTATAACGGCACTATGCTTCAATTAGTGCATCCAAAATACCACAGTTGACTGCACTTTCAAAACGGCAATATGTTTTGGTTAGGGTTTGATGTGATATGAAAGTAAAGGGCTTTATGTTTCTAGAACCGTATCGCAATTGATAATCGATTCACGTTTAGATGGAGTTTTTAGCTGTTTTGGCTGCCAGAGCCGGTCTACCTTTGAAAATAACATAAGGTGTGACACTAACAAAGTATGAGTAACTTTACATTATTGGGCTATGCACTTCCTAGCTTAGCTAGCAAGCTAGCCTGCAAAACAATAACAGAAATCTAATAAATGTGCATAGGTATATGGGTCTGTTACTAGTTAGCAATGGCAATATAGTTATTCATACAGTGAGCAGTTAAAATAAGCTTATGTTCATTGTTAACAAACGGTAACTAACGTTAGTTAGCTAGCTAATGGATTGTAACAGTTGCCAGCTAGCTGGCCAGCTAGTAGGAAGTCAACTGACTCCTGATGTGGTCAAGCTGGCTAGCTTAGCTAACAGTAGCTAGCTAATCAACAAATTTGACGTCTGTTAGCCACGGCTTTCACTTGTCTAACAGCTGATCAAATCGTGCAATAAGGAATTACTGCAGAATACAAATAATATAAATAGCTGATCGAACTGTTAAGATCAAAATACAAATAAAATAAATATTTTTTGTATTTTAAATCAAAGAAAAAAAAACTTACTCCTCTGTCCTCCTCGGAGAGGAAATCGGGACCATCGTCCAGCCCTTCTTGCTAGGTAAACAAAATACGGCGTCACAGGACATGCATTAGCTACATTAACTTTCAATGGGCAAATCATCGTTTATTGATGAATGTGTCAGCTGATTGCACATATAAAACAATGAGGTGCGCTAGCTAGCTAGAGTAAATTGTGTATAACACCTACCATCATGGCTGCTGCGGGTGGAATAGTGAGGAAGTCGTGTGACCGTGGGATCTGAGAAGGTGGAGCCAAAGTCAGTAAATAGTGTGGAGGAGCTTTCAATTCAAACTTTCAAGTGGGGCCAAGAGTAGTCACTTCACTAGTACTACTAGGCTCTTCCAAATATTTTTACTCTCACAATTTCATCCCAACACATTCACAAAACTATTAAAAAGGTTTAAACATTGTCTATACCCTTCATGGATAGATCCATCGAAGTGGGTTATTTGTCCTTTGGGGATTAGATTTGCATTTGCAGCACAAACCACCAGTTTGTGACCTTGGTTAACTCTCTGAATCTGTAGGTAAGGTATCATGTGATCTAGATGAGCCCATTGATTAAGAATCAACAGCAAAAGGCTTTCCATAATTATTTGAATTGCATTACTTTTTCCCTAATTCTCCTCCATTCAACCAGGTCGTCAGGTGTATTAAGAGGGTTTATTACATTTACATTTAAGTCATTTAGCAGACGCTCTTATCCAGAGCGACTTACAAATTGGTGCGTTCACCTTAAGACATCCAGTGGAACAGCCACTTTACAATAGTGCATCTAAATCTTTTAAGGGGGGTGAGAAGGATTACTTTATCCTATCCTAGGTATTCCTTATTGTAGTCTTTCGTCAGTATGGTACATTACCATAGCTCATATATATCAATTGACCTAATATACTGTACTGTATTTTGTAAAAATAGAATTGAATAGACATAAATCTTCTGGCTACTGATCTACCTCTCTACCTACCACCCCGCAGAATATGAACTGAACAATGTGTGTTGGTTAGAAACATCAATCTGACAGTCCAGAACAGCTGACCCCAAATTATATCAGTTCTGTTGTGTTTGTTATAGAAGAAGCTGGGTGTGGGAAGGGGGAAAACAGAATCAAAGAGCTATACTCTGTCTTAAGCGTAGGGGGAAAGAGGCTTGTACTGGACCCTGTCCACACACTTGAAGGCCGCGTTGAGACAATGAATTATCCGTGACCCAAGCCCTGCTCAGATAGTCCCTACCATTGTGTCGCTGAGTTGTCGTAGTGCTGCTGCAAATGTACATTGTCCCAGGGGTGTCAGCAGTCAATGTAAGTAACCTAATTTATGTTCCTCGAATTCCCTTGAATGCCTCTTTCAATCCAACATTCATATACTGACTATCTCTGAAACGCACTTATATAATACCTTTGATGATACACTGGTAGCAGTACATGGTTATACCATATCTAGAAGAGACAGGAATGCCAATGGAGGAAGTGTTTCTGTTTATATTCAGAGTCATAGAGTATCTCATACCAAATGCTGTTGAAGTAATATGGCTACAGGTTCAACTGCCTCACCTAAAGCCTATTCTTGTGGGAAGTTGCTATAGACTAACAATCAGTATCTGGATAATATGTGTGAAATGCTTCATAAGGTATCTGATATCAAGAGCAAGGTATATTTGTGGGTGACCAAAATATTGATTGGCTTTCATCAAGCTGTTCACTCAAGAAAAAGCTTCAAACTATAATCGGTGCCTGCAACCTGGTTCAGGTTATCAGTCAACCTGAACGCACCAATTTGTAAGTCGCTCTGGATAAGAGCGTCTGCTAAATGACTTAAATGTAAATGTATTTACGAACAGCACAGGAATGAAATAGAGGTCTACCGATTATGATTTTTAAACTCCGATACCGATTATTGGAGGACCAAAAAAGCCGATACCTATTAATTGGCCGATTTATTTGTAATAATGACAATAACAATACTGAATGAACACTTATTTTAACTTAATATAATACATCAATAAAATCAATTTAGCCTCAAATAAATAATGAAACATGTTCAAATTTGGTTTAAATAAAGCAAAAACAAAGTTTTGGAGAAGAAAGTAATAGTGCAATATGTGCAATGTAAGAAAGCTAACGTTGCAGTTCCTTGCTCAGAACATGAGAACATATGAAAGCTGGTGGTTCCTTTTAACATGAGTCTTCAATATTCCCAGGTAGGAAGTTTTAGGTTGTATTTATTATAGGACTATTTCCCTCTATAAAATTTGTATTTCATTAACCTTTGACTATTGGATGTTCTTATAGGCACTTTAGTATTGCCAGTGTAACAGTATAGCTTCCGTCCCTCTCCTCGCTCCTCCCTGGGATCGAACCAGCAACACAACGACAACAGCCACCATCGAAGCAGGTTACCCATGCAGAGCAAGGGGAACAACTACTAGAAGGCTCAGAGCGGGTGACGTTTGAAACGCTATTAGCGTGCGCTAACTAGCTAGCCATTTCACTTCGGTTACACCAGCCTCATCTCGGGAGTTGATAGGCTTGAAGTCATAAACAGCGCAATGCTTGACGCACAACGAAGAGCTGCTGGCAAAAGTCCCGAAAGTGCTGTTTGAATGAATATTTACGTGCCTGCTTCTGCAGGTAAAAGGTAAAATAATGTAGTTTTATTACATTTTTGCCTTATTTGTTTGGACTCAAGGATGATTGATGGGAATCCTTAATTAATAAATACAAAAACTCCTCGTATATCGTTGTGGTATGATCTTTGGTCTGTGTGCTGTTTACAATTGGATTTAAATACATAAAGCCTGGTTTATATATAACGAACACTAGACGGCACTAAACTCACACAATTATAATAATCTTTGATCAACAGTCTGTGTGCAAATGGTTTGGTGACGCCATGGTATTAACATGTAATAAACTACAAAAATATTTTTTCTTTCTTACCTTAAAAGTAATATTTTAAATATTCATTATATTAAAGGGGCAATCAGCAGTTTCTACATCCATTGATTCTTAAAGAAAATAACTTCTAAATGCCTCATCAGCTTAGTTTAACTGTCGTATTCCATCTGAGTCCAAAGTATGAGCTTGTTTTACTCCAATCGTTCAAAATAAAGTTAATGTAAACAAACACTGTTTAGCCTTAAAAAAAATATTAAACTATAATATGTATATCATGGATGGTTAGTCCTTGCATCCATAGCTCTATGAATTTGAGAGTGATTACATTTCTCCCGCCCCGTCCCTCAGCTTTTTACTTAAACAGTGGCGGGGAAACGCTTTGTTATTGTTTCAAGTGCTGATTGACCCTTTAACTTTCTGTGATGCGATGCAATTATACAAAACAACCCCAATGTAATATATTAAATCAATTCTAGACTTGAGTGTAACTTAATCACAGCATCAACATGGCTTGTTTTATTTTGCCATTTCAAATTGAGAAATATGTTTTGACATAGTGCAGAACTGTGACAACACTAATTGTTGCTTCATAACAGTTTGATCTCCACAACTAGTTTTATATTATTATTATTACTACTTTTTATTACTTGGTCATATTTAGATTTTGTCATCTGACTTTGATATTTGTCATTTAGATTGTACACATGTACTGCACTGTTAAGGAGAGCTTGCAAGTAAGCATGTCACTGTACTGTTTACACCTGCAAGATCCTTTGCAGGTGACAAATGCACTTTGATTTGATCCACACACCTAGATACTGTAGGCCCTTTCATCATTACATCCCTGATGTTGTTTGACTATAATGATGTATGACTGTATCATATGATGATAACTCTGAATGACAAGCTACATGCGCTGGCTGGCTGTGCTCATCTTGTTAGCATGGAGAATCTTGTGGAGAGCAAGGAGAGGTCACTTGTTTATTTTCATCTTTCTTGTCCAGACACATATTCTGAGTTGACATGAATAACAGGCACTTTGTTTAACATATGCATGAGGGTATAAGGGCTTACATGTACTGTAGGTGTCTACATGAAGTGCTCTGAGAGAGACCACATTCTAAATTCAACACAGTATCTTTCATAGAAACACAGTAGGGAAAAGTTCATGGAATTTTCCACTGAAGAGGAAAATAGTTATGATTTAATCTTTAATTGTCTCGTTGACAAATTTATTGGATATATTGATTAGACTATTTAAAACTATTTTTAGACTAGTTAAGACCAACATAAATGATATGCCTGAGCAAAGGATGCAGGGCTGGTTCCACCAGGCTATAGGATGCACTTGATGTGACAGTGTCTAGAAGATGAAAGTTCAACAACAAAAAAGTCACAAAGTATGAAAATTAATAACCTGTATTGACCTTCCTAATAATATCCTCATACATTTTTATTTTATCAATCGGCCCATCCACCACCCTCCCTCTTCGGAGGACAAAAGTAACTTCCTTACTCAATAGGCATGTTTGTGTGACTAGCCCGTATAAGATAAGTTATACAGCAGTAGCCTTCAGACCAGTTTCATAACATTATTAAATGTTTAGTCCTTTAGCAGACGCTCTAATCCAGAGCGACTTACAGAAGCAATTAGGGTTGCCTTGCTCAAGGGCATATGGACAGATTTAACCTAGTCGGCTCGGGGATTCAAACCGGCGACCTTTTGGTTTACTGGCCCAACGCTCTTAACCACTAGGTTACCTAACCATGACTAGTAGACTACAACGTTCTAGACACTGGGGACACCATTGGATAATACTTGTTGCTCACGAAGTTGTAGCATAGTCAGTCCAGACAGAGATACAATCAAGAGTTTGTTTGAAGTCTATTTGGTGTGACACCAACACCAACCTACACCATATATTTCAGCTGTCACAGGACTGGGCCATCTGTTGCGTTAGATACTTCCCATAAGCAGGGGTTTACAACATCTTATATTAATACACCAAGGATTTTTTCCCTATGTGATTTTTCCATCCCCTTCTTTCCTATTCTGTTCCTTCAGTGTGAAAAGCATTCTTGGTAGCGGGCGGCAAGCGTGTGTACTTTAACGTGCTACTCTTCTCCTCTACCAGGGCTTCCCTTTCGCTGCTCTTTGGAAGCTTGTCCAGTTTTGCCATTTGTGGACAACGATGACAAGACACAAAAGCATGTGTTGGCCATAAATAGCTCTGACCAGCAGAGGATTGCTCACTGCCTGCAGATCAAGTTCTCTACAGGCAGAAGGCAGCAGGCCTGGCCCCCAGCCCAGTTGCAGTAAAAGACGCACCACTCGCTCTTTCCTAGAAGCATTTGGCCCTGTTCAAATGAAGGGACAGGGGCAGACTGGCCTGGCTGTTCATTGAAACTTAGATGGAGAGTATAAAAAAGGTGCTTTGATTAATTTGGGAAACTGCAGTTCTCTAAGGTTGAAAGAGCATTACATAAAAATATGATTCAATCTATAAATATTTCAATGACATAAGTTGACAGTTCTCCTATTCACAATGACATACAGTATGATCGGAGGTTAGTAATGATTTGCTGTACTACAACAGAAATAGCCTTACTAGCTTGGCTTCACACACAACAGTGTAGAAATTAGATATAAGAAGCATCAAGGAAACCACCTTATTTCCATTTGGAGTTTCACACAGAAAATATAATGTATAGAGCTGAAATTATTCCCAATTATACACAATATATTTATACCAGAATGTTCCGTTAAGTTGTAGCTGCCCTCCTGAACAGAGCCCATTAGATTGTCACTCACTTACTGCATCTGGTTTAATTGAATAAAAAACTAACCAAGGCAATATAGCATAGCATATAGACCAGATCTTTCTATTTCCTGTTAGAGGAAATCATTATTATCTCTTTATTGCTTCTCAGGCCTCCTAATGAACAGATACACTCAGAGACAACCCAGAACAGAAGACACTTCTTTCTGTTATCTGCCACAAGGTTTTATTGCAAAGTGGCAACCTCCTCGCCTGATCTCAAAAACAATGTTCCACTTAATGCTCCAAATGCACATATTGCCATCTTTACTGATATATTTGAATTATTTTGTTTAGTGTTATAAAAAAAAACTGCAACCACAACCCCTCCTTTTTACGGTGGTGTACTGTACATTCAAATGAAAGTAAGGTGGCAATTGAACAGTCAAATACTCATCTGTTCTTGTCCATATGCATAACAGGAATGAAAACTGAGGTAACATCTCTAGTTGACATAAATATAGATATTCTTTATAGTTATTCGAAACTTTTTTGTCTCAACTTGTAGTGTATAAACAAAAAAGTGCTTTATATATGCATAGTCTATTACGTGTTTTGCCAGGTTGAATAACATATTGGATACGATAGAACACTTCAAATAAATACGTCAGTCATATGAAAAACCTAATTAGTGCAAAATACTTGCTTTTAGCTGTAACCTGGGCAGTGAATATGACTGTCAAGGCATTATAGAAAGCGTTCACATTTTCCTACTCTACTGAGCATTCACTGTTTAGGCGGCAAAGAATGCAAAAACAGTGCTAAACTTTTCGTTTTGGGAGTGTTATTAATCTCAGGTAGTGTGGTGCTGCTGTACATATTTGTTTGGCAAAACACCTGATGAGTGAACATTCCTCGAAGGTAAAAAAAAATAAAATAAAAAAAATACCAGGATTTTTTTTTTTTTTTTAAGTCAGCTGGCAAAATAACATGTAGGCTTTTGCATATGTTAATGAGATCTCCTTTGTGCGAAAAAAGATAATAAAACTGAACAAAATAAAAGCCTACAGCTATTCCTTTAGGACCAAATTATATAGACACAACTGCTAAGGTGAAAGCGTCTGGAATCCAGATGGCACGTAGTATTTTCCGTTTACAATGGTAACCCTTCGAGTGACACAACCACGTTTCCTCCCAACTTGTCTGCCAGGGTGGCGCGGTCCTGGATGTCGTCTAATCCGTTGACTTGCCATTCGTGTTTGATACCTGAAAGAAAGGGATGTATAGAGCTGATTGCCATCTATTTTATACTGTCACGTTGAATACTAACAAGGCCCTTTCAATCATTTGCAGAGGTGTCGGAGGGAATTTTGTTTGACACCACATTTTAAAAACTTTCTTTGGGGTTCAAATTGAATGGTGTTTTGAATAACTTCAATAGCTGCAGCCATGAAACTTTTATAGAACATAGATCGGGAAAGAAAAAAACTTATGTCGGTAAAAAAAACTTCTAAATTGTTCTAACAAGATAGTTAACTAGAAGTGAACCGTTTAGACTATGCAAATTCACCTGAACAAATTACTGAGCATGATCATACGATATCAGGTCAAACATACAGGAATAGCAGTTTGATATAGCCATTGTCACTCACCTGTGAACTTCTTTTTAATGGCATCTTTAGAGCTAGCATAGATCATCTTGCTTTTCAAGGGAGCACCCTCAGGTGCCCTGGAATGAGAGAAACAATTTAATAAGACTAACGTCCTTATTCCATACCACACTAATGAAAGTATCAGTTATTTTACCCAAAGTCAAAGACCGTGTTTCTCAAACATTTTTATACCTGGGGCCACCAAGCTATGGTTCTCCTTACATTACAACACCCAAACGTACCAAAATATAAATACCAGGTCTTCTTTCTTGGATTCTTTTGTTTCGTATGTGGCATCATATAAGCCGTATCTGCAATCGTTGAGAGGTAGAAGTTTGACGAAGCAGGCGTATGGGTCGTCCACAGACTCCCCAATGTCACCAACCAGAATCCACTTGCCCTCTTCCACAACAATCTTCTTCTTGTCATCGCTGAGGCAAAACAGCACAGCCTTTTTACGCTTTTTTACATCTTCGGTAGAGGATGACTTCCTGACTTTCATGTCATTGAAGACCTTGATGACTTCATCGTTGACAGTGACACCAGAGGCCTGCAGAAAGAGGGGGGAATGAAATGGCAGCCTTCAATATGGTTGTGCCCTGTTCAATAGCTAGTAAACACAGGGAACAATGCTGCTAAGACACTATAGTTATTATCATGTCCCTTTATTATGTGGACATTGAATCTAGACCCATAGCTAAACAGCATGGAAATGGGAAATGCTTTCCCTGGGGTCACTATTAGAAGGCATAAGAAACGCAAACATTTACACATACAGTATGTAGCTATAGAATTAGCTACCGATACGAGTGATGCAGACTGAATAACAAGTGACTGCAGCATTGATCATAACCTTCCTTTCCTTTGACACTCATTTACAATGAATCAACACTTTCACTCTGACACTACCTGCCAGCACACCTGCTGAGTCATTTTGCATGCCACATAGGCTACGTCAGCTGGCCAAAGTGTTCCATCAATAGCGATGACAATTCGAACAGGAATCCGTGGCAATTGGACATTCCAACACCGTGGTGTACTGGCTAACAACCCTCTATCAAAAAAGTAGTCGCTGACCACTGAGTGACCACCACCCTAGCAACTGTCAGAGAATAGGACCGGAAACTAGCTAGCACTGTGTCCAGCAACCTTTTGCATGTGTCAAGGACCACTGCAGCAAACTAGCTAGTATGGGAACAAGCGTGGAAATCCGCATGGGCGCGTTATTAGCTTGACCCGAGTGCAATCAAACGGCACAGGAGACCTGTAAGACCATTTCAAGTAATCTAGTCTATCATCTATAACCAGCTAGCTACAGAAGCTTATAGCGTAGAAAATGTGATTGCCAGCAGGATTGGTTTTAACGTTAGCGAGAAGCCAACTTGTCTTCATGAGCTGAAAGTTTAGCGATTACCGTTAGACAGAGGACTGCGCTATAATTAAATTAAAATGGCCGCCTTAGGCTGCAGGCCTTGCAGCAATCCTAAACTGGAACTGATTTTATAAATTTACAACGGTATATTATTTAACTTGAAACAAACTTCGTAGCTACAGCTAATCACTATGGAATGTCCAACTAAACCCAGCAATCAAACATTGGTATGCAAGCAAGCAACGTTTTTCGAAAACAGCCCAGTGTAACAAAGTTACAAAAAGTTCCATCTACACCGAACTAGAAACTACCTAACATCTAGCTAGAAAAGTAAAGCCGTTTACCATGATGTCCGATCGTCGGTCCTGTGTGATTTGCGATTATGTGGGTAAAATAGATATGGTAATGTTTGGACGAGCCGACCGGGTGTGTGGGACTGGGAGAGAGCGGGGGAGAAAGGTGGTGGTAAGGGGCGCGCCAGTATGAGCCACTGCACTTGCAGCGGGCGGGATCAGGAATGGGATAGGAGGAATTTATCCTATGACATACTGATGACAATAAAGCTAAGCAAGGACTTCCACTTCTACATTCAACTCAGGCATGCAGGCAGCGGCAAGTTATTTTCTAACCCTACTAAAAATGGACACCCACCCTAAAAACAATTACGCCTCACAATTATTTAGAGGACATTGGCAACAAAAGTGAGAGATGACCAAGAAATATTAAACAAAGTCTATTTATTTTTATATATAGGAAAATGTACACGATAGCAAATACAAAGCAAAGGTGACAGTTAGGGGGACAACACTCAGTATTTAGACCCTATCCCAAACAGTTTCTAAAGACTGAACTCAAAAACTAGGCCAATAATTCTTTACAAAAACATGTTCTATAGAAATATAAATAAAGTTATTGCATTCAAAACGAAATAAATAACCAATGAATGATAGGAAATAAGGGACATAAGAAATAATATCGGTTTCCAGTGTAGTGTTTCACTGAAAGATGGGAACCTGAAACAGTTGATGTAAAATATGTTCAATATTATGAAACTAAAATTAAACTGTCCATATTAAGTTCCAATACTTAATTCAGCTAAATCAACTGAAGTACAAAAAGTATGTGCACAAAAATAGTAGTCTAGGAATGCTGCCAATATACAAAATATAAATGCACTGTTGAAACCTGGTTTCAAACAACAATTTGTTTACCCTGAGTGAATACGATTAGAAAGGCTTTTTGAAATATTCAGTGCAAATACTTTCACAACGATATAGTTGTTCCTGCCTTATCTTGAGAGGGTATGATATTTACACTTCCAAAATGGTTTGGGAATGTTCAGACTTTACAATGCACGGTCATATTCACTAGAAACAAAAAGGAAAAAAACAGAACGAAACAGAGGGACTACCTGAATTATGACCGTGTGTATTTTCTGTCATTCAGGGCTCATCTGTAAAAGAGACATCGGTCTCAGCATGACTCCCTGATAAAATAAAGGTAAAAAACAAAAAAAAGTATACAAAAACAAACGTTGTTTTTGTCGCAAAATCAATTAAATTCTTGCAACGGTGTGCATGAATACGACCCAGTAGTTTCAGTCAGTCAGCTTTACATCCGGGGCCGCTTCTGTGGAGGAGTGGTCCGGTCTGCCAGCCCCAGATTAGAGACTTCTGAGTTGAAGAAGGCTTGGAGCCTTGCTCCTGCTTTAGCTTCATTCGTGTGCCGAGGGTTGTATTGTAAACAGTTGGCAAACATGAGCTCCACGTCCTCAATGTACTCCGCTGTGAGATAGGAGGCGGAAAAAGATGATCAGAAATAATTTCAAATCTGGTGTGCAGAACCATGAACGCATAAAACTCGTTTTTCATGCTGATAAAAAATGTAATCAATATACAAGGAAATGGTTCAAGTCTTAATTTGTGTTGGTTTAGGTAAAAGCAAAAAAAAAAATCAACTTACTAGCTGTTTTATATTCACAGTTGTTGACCTTTTCTCTGATAGTGCTCAGAGCTATGGGTCTTTTGATAATGTCGAAGTAGTCTGGAACCTGCAGAAGTGAGGACAGATAAATCAGAGGGTATACAAGTAACCGCACGACTAATCAAATAAACATTTATTTGTCACATGCCCGCAAACATAGAAAATGCACTGTAGTTAATTTGTGTGTGTGTCTTTTTTGCCTCAGTAGATCAACGTGAACTTTTTCTGTCCAAGTTACCAAAAGCATTTGGAGATTGATGTGCATTTGCTGCCCGTACAGTTAATTCCAGTGTCTACCTTCCAGTGGAAAATCTTGGCCACTGTGTGCACGCGCGTAGGCTACCTGCCTCTCCCGAAGCATAGTCTACTAGCCTACTACTGACATTAAACGCGATTCATTTTTAATTAAACAATGGATTAACTTTTTCAACACTAGTTAAGGATACTATAGTTATGTTTCACATAAGATGTATTAACTACAAAAAAGGTAAGACATGTTTAAAAGGTGTACTGTGTAGGAATCGCCCTGCCATTTCCTGGCTGATAAAATTCTAATTACAGTTTGTGACAAAACAAAAAAGTATAATGTAGAGTAATTGTACCATAACCAAAAATATTATTTTCTGCTGTTTGAAGCTGGTGTAGAAAACCGTGTCACCAAAAAAAAAAGTGTTTGCAGCTTTAGTTCTGGTACCGCTCTACACACACAAGCCTGTTAGCTTTCTAGTTTTGGTCCAACATTGAACCAACTCTAAAGACATTCAAAGTTCCTTCATAGAATTATACCTACGGAGGACCAGCTTCTATGGGCCTAGTTCAGATAATGCATGTCATAACAATAAGATGCCCAGTGCTTCAAAGCAGGCCTTCCTCAGCCCTCTCTCACTTTCTCCCCACCTGCTTTATTGTCAGTCACCTCTTCTGCCCCATACTAGCAGGTAAACTAACTTTTGCCCACTGCATAACAAAACTGCTCTATTCACAGTCCTTGGTGAAGTAATTTAATGTCAAGCTAAATGTGGTTTAAAAAGGAACTTCATAAACCATTACTTTATTTTGCTGGTTGGAAAAGTGGAATGAAAAAATAGAATATATATATGTTCCGAACGAAACGAATGGAAAATACATTTGGTTCCAACACCTGTTACATAGTAAGATCAATGCCAGCCAGCTAACTTCCAAAAATATAGTGAAATAACTAAATGTTTTTTAGGACCTTCCCTGATTTGAGGGCAAAAAAAAACAAAAACACAACACTTAAAAAAAATATAGATAAATTTGCGATTATTTATACAGATCTATAATGATACATAAATAAAAACATGAGGTAAGATGCCAGAAGACGCAACTGATGCATATGGGGATATTTTTTATTTCTCTCACATTCAGAAGCTGAGCTACGACCTATAGTCGAGGAGTCAAATAAATTGGACTTTGCTGAGGAAGTAGTCTTACACAATGTGTGACTCTCGCCATCAATTGAACTATTCACTTTTAGTAAAAGACAATATGAATCATTAAATTGAGGGGTCTTGATTTATTTTCCTTATCCATTACTACATATCATTGAATAGCCTACATATAAGATGTCATGATTCTTGTTAAACTACATAGAATTGTAGGAATTCAGTTTAAAAACAAAAAATTACAATGTGAAAAAAGGGGGGCCCTGGGAAAAAAGATGGGAAACCCTTGAGTTAGATAGTAGGCGTCCATAGTGAGGTAGCTAGTTGTATTCAAAGTGTATTCATAGGAGTGCTGCCTGTGTGTGTGTGTCTTTAAGTGCATGCGAGCATATGTGTTTCTCTCTGAGCCAGGCTGGAACAGAAAGAAATGTACCTTTAAAAAAAGTAATGTATTACCTGTATCCTGGACACGAGCTTCATGAAGGGCCAGCTGTCTTCATGTCTGACAAGCTCTACGGTCAGGTGCTCGCAGGCAGACAGTTCATGGACTCCCAGGTTCCTCCCTGAGCTGCGGCGACTGGACGAAGAACCTGAGACTGAGGGAGTCAGGACCAGCTTGGGCTTGGGGGAGACCTCTGCTGGAGGAACAGAGAAGATGTAGCCGATTGTGAATATCAAAGTGAACTGTCTGAGAAAAACAAAAAATGACTCAACTAGAAGGAAGTTGTGTAACTGAAGACACCTCCCTGAGGATTTTCAAGCCCTACAGAGCCTTCAGAAAGTATTCACACCCCTCAACTTTCACATTTTGTGTTAATCTCCATTTAACAAATTCAGGCTGTGTGTAAGCATAAGGCCAGGGAGGTTTTCCAACGCCTCGCAAAGAGCACCTATTGGTAGATTGGATAAGATAAAATAGCAGACATTGAGCATGGTGAAATTATTAGTTACACTTTGGACGGTGCATTAATACACCCAGTCACAATGATGCAGGTGTCCTTCCTAACTCCATTGCTGGAGAGGAGGCATTTCAGGGATTTCACCACAAGGCAAATGGTGACTTTAAAACAGTGTGTTTATTGGCTGTGATAGAAAAAAAAAAAAGACTACGTTGAACGTTCGAGTGGCCTAGTTACAGTTTTCATTTAAAATCGTCTGGAAGATCAATGGCGGCATAAATTGCTGTCTAGCAATTATCATCAACCAACTTGAAGAATTTCTTTAAGAATAATGGATATTATTAATAAATATTGTACAATCCAGGTGTGCAAAAAGCACTTAGACTTAACCAGAAAGACTCACAGTTATCGCTGCCAAATGTGATTCTAACATGTATTGACCCAGGGGTGTGAATTACGGTGATATATTGAATTAATTCAAATGTATGTTTTTGTGCGATATTCCAAATGCCTGTATCGGAATAATCAAGTTTTTAATTTTGTTTTTATGTCCGCTAGTTCGTATGTCTTTTTGGTCTTCTCATTTACACCAGATATCTGTATATAATGACAAGATGCGCATGTCTCTACCATAACAATGGGAGCCATTGTTCCAGAGGCGGGAAGGTAGGTGGACAAGCTTAGGGCCAAAATAAACCTATAGAAACACATTGGGATTTTGGCTAGTCAACTACTTCGCTTCTTGCTCTCCGTACACACAGTGATAGAGAAGTAAAACCTTTCTAACAAAAGCCTTTGTCTGAATTGCTCAAATTGCATGCAGCAGACACTACTAAAACAGGAGTATATTAATGAACATTGATTCTGGAAAATGTATGCTCAATTGGTGGTGCGCCACACTGTGGTACCACATACCGCTAGCATTTTAGCCAAAGACTTAAACTAGCTGTGTTTTATAAATGTGCAAAAAGCATAAAACAAATCTCATTCTGAGAAATAGAGTAGGCTGCTTGATTTAAACATCTAAACAAAGTGGACAGGCTAGCATGCTGTTCAAATAATTTATGACAGAAGGGTGTGTTCATTACAATTAAACTGTAAATAGCTAACAAATTGATCCAAGTTGGCTAAACATGAAATAAAGATTCCTATAAAGATTAGCTGGATATTCACTAGCACGTTGGCTTGTTCTTAAGAGACTGTTTATGAGACCTGTGTTCATTTTCTATGATGCCTGCTACAAGAAGTGAATGTGCATTATGCATGGTTCTGGTTAAATCTGTAACAAAAAGGACATTTTCATAGATATGAAAGCCTGATTGATCAGTGATTGCAAAAAAGCAGGTTAAACTATTTTGATAAAATAATTAGTTAGTCTTGACTGTGGAAGGCTTATTTATATTAAGCACAAGTATAATTTCACAAGCCCTGTATTCTTTACACTGCATTTCAATCAGAAATAATGTATCTGACCTTTAACTGTACAACAAAGCTTACTCTGAGAAAAAAAACTATAAAGTGAAAATCGACCGTAAGTAAAAAAAAATTTTTTAAAAAAAAAAAATCAATTAATATGATTTTTAGGCCACTTCGGCAGCCCCATTGTGAATACTTATGTAACAGATTTCTGAACTTCATTTTAATACATTTTGCAATTATTTCTAAAAACACATTCACTTAGTCAATGTGGGGTAATTTGTGTAGAGGTGAGACATTTTTTATATTTAATCAATTTGGAATGCAGGCTGTAAAACCACAAAATATGGAATAAGTCAAGGGGTATGAATACTTTCAGAAGGCACTTATATATGACAAAATTAACATTCAACACTTCTGTACAGCAACATTTCCCGGAACTGGTCTTACCGGAGATGGGTCTTCTACGGGAGTCTGCCTGAGAAGGAGATGGAGTAGGCTGGCTGCTTGACCTGCTGGAGGTACCGCTGGAGGCCAGTATCTCGTGACTGATCCGAGAGCTGACTCTGCTGCCTGGCCGTGGTGGGCGTCTGCCGTTGGAGACTGGGGTGGGCTTGTTGGAGATTGGGGTGGGCTTCTTCCCCGAGGACTTCGCGGAGGCTCCCTTCCCGGCTGAGAGGGCCTGTTTGGGGGTAGTGTGCTGGATCCGGGGAGTGGAATGACTTGAGCTGCTGGTGGTCCTGCTATTTGACCGACTGCCTTTGGTAGTAGGCACAGGAGGTTTCACAGCAGTCCGGCCCTTTTTAGTGACACTATAGGAGAAGAGGGAGGCTGAATTGAGGAAGGGAAACTTTGGATATATGAATACAATGTTTTGGTTTTAAGATGATAGTAAATTAACACAATTACAAGTATAGTGACGGTCAAAACACACCTCTTCTCTTCATCCTCGGTCTCCTCCTCTGATTCCTCTTCCTCCGATTCTTCTTCCACTTCATCCTCTGACGACTCCTCTTCCTCCACTTCTTCCTCAGAGTCGACAGAGGAGCGTTGGCGGGAGGTGAGGCGGTTGGCTCGCCGTTTGGGACGGCACTCTGGGCAGAACCAGTCCCCTTCTGGGACAGCCTGGACAAAACATGGATAGAGCAAGGGAGAGGTTTAGATAGTTTCATATCAGGACATATATTGACAATATATCGTATAGACAATGTCGCAATATTATTTTGGCGCTAGTTGGCTGTACCTGCACCAAAACTCAACTATTTTTACTTCATAGCTTGTTTTCCATCTTTTTAAATAGAGACAATTTGTTTGGCACTTATTTCCATGATGACTGACCAAAATGTAACGTTATGACTATTGTTGCCTTTCAGTCATTCAACTTCGGTAAAACATACTATGGGGAGCCGAACTCACGCGACTTCGGTTGAAGGCTCTACAATCACGCCTGACAAGGCCGATGAAACCCGTGCCTCACTGGAAGTGCCGCCTTCCACGGGCGAAAAGCGCTCGGCTTCATTCCTTAAATTAAAAGGCCCCTCTTCACCGAGCCCAGGAATGGGTGGTGCGGGACCTTGTTTCCCTCCTTCAGGGAACCGTAGTTATAGTCATAACATCACATTGTCTCTCAGTCAGTCAACTTCAGTACCATATTCTATGGGGAAATAATAGTCACCCCCCAAGCCAACCCCAATTGATATTAAATTAAACGGCCCATGGCAGACAACCCAGACCTGACCACGCGAGATGCGGGTATTGTGATTATGGAGCGCTGCCTTGTGACTTCCCCTGACCCAGCTGTAAGCACACTGTGCTTTACTGGGAGCAGTGACATTCAAGCGACAAAACCTCACAAAATTGTGCAGTGATGCTCAAAAATATATCCAATAGTCAACCCTTTAAACAACGACCATGACGTTGCCAGACCCATGGTGGAGTGGGCGCGTACACCGCTAGTTAACGTTTTCCTATATATGCCATCGAGATAGTTGCCACAATCCAGCTGGAGAGACACTGCTTAGAGAACGCCCTTCCACAAGCGGAGTACAGGAAGGGTGTACGGATAAGAGGTTCCCAATATTTTTGGCAGAGGCCAAAGCCATGAGCAGGTAGGTTTTGTTGTAGAGGATCTTCAGATCCACCGACTCCGGAGGCTCAAAGGGGGCCGCACAATGCTTCAAACCAGCGCCAAGTCCCATGTGGGCGCAATAGGTTTAGAGACAGGTTTGAGACCGCACACCTTTCAGGAACCGCACCGCCAGGAAGTGAGCGCCCGTGAGGTTCCGTCAATTCCCACATGACACTCAGACAGCAGTCATGTACACTTAAAGCAGAGAATGCTTGAAAAGCTCATGTAGAAACATAAGGATGCCCCTTATAAAGCACCGAAAAGGAACAAGTCCTTGATCTTGGCAAAAGTGGTCAAATGCAGGCCACTTATACCCATACAGTCCTCTCGTGGAGGGTGCCCTTGTAGATGGAATGGTAGCAATAATCTTCGGGTGTAAACCTCTAGCCCATAGGAACAAAATCTATGGCCTCGCTTGCCAATTCTGCCCGGGCGCCTGGGACAACAGGCGGGAGAGCATTAAACAAGGGCTGCCATGAGACTATGGCCTGCATGAAGCCCGGCCCCTTTACGGGCACAGGGGGCTCTGGCAATGGTTGATGTAGCATCCCATTGGCCAAACGTGGGGGAACTTGTCACAGTAGTGTTTTTGCGGAGGGTCAATCAGATATGTGCCACGGTAATAGCTAACTCGCCTCGGCAAATTAGCCAACCTGGATAGCATGCTTTGCGGCGCTCGTTTAGCTAGCCCGATCTCGCAAGTCAACGTAGGACCAGATCACCGAGGTGGGAACGGACCCTTCAACAAGTCTGGGAAGAGAAACAAGTTGTGCTTGACCGAGGCAGACAGGCGGCGGGGGTTACCCATCGAACCTGGCCGCTCCCGCTGTTCAAAAAGCCTCCCGTAGCTAAATAATTGAAGGAATGAATCTGAGCCTCACGCTTATCATCTGTGGAAGGCTTCCAACAAGAAGTGGATTTTATTGTCCTTGCCAGGCGTAATTGTAAGATCCTTCAACCGAGGTCTCGAGAGTGCAACTCCCCATAGCATGTTGTACCGAAGTTGACTGAGTTAAAGAGAACTTGTTTTCTCAAGGCTCGCTTGTCTCTCCGCACCAGACATTTGATGCTACTGTTCATTATCTATCCTGTTACCTAGTAATTTTATCCCTACCTACAGTGGGGAGAACAAGTATTTGATAACCTGCAAAATAGGCAGTGTTTCCTAACTTACAAAGCATGCAGAGGTCTGTAATTTCTATCATAGGCACACTTCAACTGTGAGAGACAGAAACTAAAACAAAAATCCAGAAAATCACATTGTATGATTTAAGTAATTAATTTGCATTTTATTGCATGACATCAGAAAAGCAGAGCTTAATATTTGGTACAGAAACCTTTTTTGCAATTGCAGAGATCATACGTTTCCTGTAGTTCTTGACCAGGTTTGCACACACTGCAGCAGGGATTTTGGCCCACTCCTCCATACAGACCTTCACCAGATCCTTCAGGTTTCGGGGCTGTCTCTGGGCAATACGGACTTTCAGCTCCCTCCAAAGATTTTCTATGGGGTTCAGGTCTGGAGACTGGCTAGGCTACTCTAGGACGTTGAGATGCTTCTTACAGAGCCACTCCTTAGTTGCTCTGGCTGTGTGTTTCGGGTCGTTGTCATGCTGGAAGACCCAGTCACGACCCATCTTCAATGCTCTTACTGAGAGGAGGAGGATGTTGGCCAAGATCTCACGATACATGGCCCCATCCATCCTCCCCTCAATACGGTGCAGTCGTCCTGTCCCCTTTGCAGAAAAGCATCCCCAAAGAATGATGTTTCCACCTACATGCTTCACGGTTGGGATGGTGCTCTTGGAGTTGTAACTCATCCATCTTCCTCCAAACACGGCGAGTGGAGTTTAGACCAAAAAGCTCTATTTTTGTCTCAGACCACATGACCTTCTCCCATTCCTCCTCTGGATCATCCAGATGGTCATTGGCAAACTTCAGACGGGCCTGGACATGCGCTGGCTGGAGCAGATGGACCTTGCGTGCGCTGCAAGATTTTAATCCATGACGGCGTAGTGTGTTAATGGTTTTCTTTGAGACTGTGGTCCCAGCTCTCTTCAGGTCATTGACCAGTTCCTGCCGTGTAGTTCTGGGCTGATCCCTCACCTTCCTCATGATCATTGATGCCCCACGAGGTGAGATCTTGCATGGAGCCCCAGACAGAGGGTGATTGACCGTCATCTTGAACTTCTTCCATTTTCTAATAATAACACCACAGACTGATGGAACTCCAGGGCAACGGAAAGCTACTTGACTGACTGCTCACTACACCAGAGGAGTGGACCTCCAGGGTAACAGAAAGCTACATGACTGACTGCTCACTACACCAGAGGAGTGGACCTCCAGGGTAACAGAAAGCTACATGACTGTGACTACTCACTACACCACAGAGGAGTGGGAGATGCGAAGTCCGGTGCTACAGACACGCCCCCTCTATGAGAGTGACAAATCTGGCGCAGGTACTGCTAGGAGCAGTAGCAGAGTGGAAGCTAGAGGCCCAATAGCAATAACCCAACCACCACAGATAATGCCAAGAACCAAGTAAATGCAGTGATAAGAGGCTGGGGCCACAGATAGCTTGCTTTGCACTTGTGATCAATTTAGCGTCTCAAAGGGGAATCTCAGGTAACCAGATGGACCGCCTCCTTGGGAGGATCAGGAAGGTGGTTTCCTTTTTCCACCGAAGCACAACAGCCACTCATGTGCTTAAGACCAAGAAAGAAATGTTACAGCTACCGACCCACAAGCTCATACACCATGTCACAACAACATGGAACTCCACTTATGACATGTTGGAGAGCTATCTTGAGCAGCAGGCAGCTGAATACTCTGCACTGACAGACAAGACCCTGAAAAAATTAAGACATCGTCACCTTGTCTGATGATAACGTGAAAAGTGACAGAGGAGGTCCTCCAGGTGCTCAAACGCCTCAACAGTTAAACAGTAAATTGCAAGATGGCGCCGACAGAGATGGTCGCTTCGAGTTCTTAGGAAACTGTGCAGTATTTTGTTTTTTTAATGTATTATTTCTTACATTGTTATCCCAGGAAATCTTAAGTCTTATTACATACAGCCCGGAAGAGCTATTGGATATAAGAGTAATGTTAACTTACCAACATTACGACCAGGAATATTACTTTCCCGAAGCGGATCCTCTGTTCGGACCAGCACCCAGAACAATGGAGCGGATCCCAGTAGGCGAACCAAAACCACGGCGCCGCAGGCGTGCACATCGCTCACCACTCCCGAGTATACTACTCGCCAATGTCCAGTCTCTTGACAACAAGGTAGACAAAATTCGGGCAAG
This sequence comes from Oncorhynchus nerka, assembly GCF_034236695.1. NCBI lineage: Eukaryota > Metazoa > Chordata > Actinopteri > Salmoniformes > Salmonidae > Oncorhynchus > Oncorhynchus nerka. The sequence continues at coordinate 48,257,905 of NC_088413.1, read as the reverse complement.
GGTTGTCTTTCAGAGAGACATCAGCGATTGTAACACTGTTTCATGGAAACATGGCTCACACGGGATACGTTAGAGTCGGTACAGCCACTCGGTTTCTTCACACATTGCGCCAACAGAAACAAACATCTTTCTGGTAAGAAGAAGGGTGTATGCCTTATGATCAACGCATCGTGGTGTGATCATAACAGAGGAACTCAAGTCCTTTTGTTCACTTGAACTAGAATTCCGTACAATCAAATGCCGACCGCATTATCTACCAAGAGAATTCTCTTCGATTATAATCACAGCCGTGTATATCCCCCCCAAGCAAACACCGACCATCCTGAAAGAACTTCATTCGATTCTATGTAAACCATATATCCTGAGGCTGTTTTATTGTAGCTGGGGATTTTAACAAAGCTAATCTGAAAACAAGGCTCCCTAAATTTTATCAGCATATCGAATGTGCGACCTGGGCTGGCAGCATTCTGGATCATTGCTACTCTAACTTCTATGACGCATAGGGAAAAAAAAACCTTGCCCTCCATTCGGTAAATCTGACCACGACTCCATTTTGTTGCTCCCAGCCTAGACAGAAAGTAAAACAGGAAACGCCCTGCTTAGGTCGGTTCAACGCTTGTCCGACCAATCGGATTCCACGCTTCAAGATTGCTTCGATCACGTGGACTGAGAAATGTTCCGGAAAGCCTCAGACAACAACATTGATGTATACGCTGATTCGGTGAGCGAGTTTATTAGCAAGTACATCGGTGATGTTGTTCCCACGGTGACTATTATAACCTTTCCCAACCAGAAACCGTGGATTGATGGCAGCATTCGCGCAAAACTGAAAGCGCGAACCACTGATTTTAATCATGACAAGATGACCGGAAACATGACAATACAAACAGTGTAGCTATTCCCTCTGCAAGGCAATCAAACAAGCTAAGCGTCAGTATAGGGACAAAGTAGAGTCGCAATTCAACGGCTCAGACATGAGACGTATGTGGCAGGTTCTACAGTCAATCACGGATTACTCAAAGAAAACCAGCGCCGTCGAGGACACCGACGTCTTGCAGACCTGAGCTTATAACTTCAAATTATTTTTCAAAAAGATGTCTACATTGTTTGGGGAGAGGGTAGACCTCTTTGCAGTCACTATGCCCCCTGCCATGGATAACACCCTCTCGCTAGGAACTGAAGTGCCAGACAAATTAAACTTCTTTGCTCGCTTTGATGACAATACAGTGCCACTGACCAAAACCTGCGGGCTCTCCTCCTCTGTGGCCAATGTGAGTGAAACATTTAAACATGTTAACCCTCACAAGGCTGCCGGCCCATACAGAATCCCTAGCATGCGCAGACCAGCTGGCTGGTGTGTTTACGGACATATTCAATCAATCCCTATCCCAGTCTGCTGTTCCCACATGCTTCAGGAGGGCCACCATTGTTCCTGTTCCCAAAAAAGCTAAAGTAATTGTTACAGGAATTAAATTCCTCTATGTTTTAATACCCAATTAAAATTAAACACTGTCAATTCATAAGAATTTGTAAGGCTCTTATTTGTATAAAATGGACAGAGACCAGTCTTTAAAATCAACCAGCAGCGTTTATTCTCGAGAGTACTGCCCATTGATACATTTTACCACAGGTTATAAACTGAAAATGACGTCCACGTTTTCTAACTGTTCCCTCTCTTCTTGACACTGGTACAAAGGCTGTATAGTTCAAGCCTTCCCACATCGTCTATCCTAATTTAGATAATTTACGACCGAGCCAAGGTCTGCCTGTGTAGATAAGCCTTCTAGCCAGTCTGGCTATAAGTTCATTCATTTCTACCAAGGAACAGACAGTCATTGTTCTAATTCTTGATTATATTTACACACATTATATTCAGTACTAGGATTATAAAGAAAATTCATACATATTCAGTAATATAATAGTATTCTGATTAGTCAGTCCTGATTGAAATGTATACATAGTCATTATTGATAAAAATTCCATTAACAGTAACGGAGCTAAACGACTATCATCCCGTAGCCCTCACTTCCCTCATCATGAAGTGCTTTGAGAGACTAGTCAAAGATCATATCTTCTCCACCCTACCTGACACCCTAGACCCACCCCAATAGGTCCACAGACAGCGCAATCACACTGCCCTAACCCACCTGGACCCTGGGTCTCGACCCCTCCCCGTGCAACTGGGTCCTGGACTTCCTGACGGGCTGCCCCTAGGTGGTAAGGGTAGGAAACAACATCTCCACCCCGCTGATCCTCAACACTTGGGCGACACAAGGGTGTGTGCTCAGCCCCCTCCTGTACTCCCTGTTCCCCCACGACTGCGTGGCCATGCACGCCTCCAACTCAATCATCAAGTTAGCAGACGACACTACAGTGGTAGGCTTGATTACCAACAACGACGAGACAGCCTACAGGGAGGAGGTAAGGGCCCTCGGAGTGTGGTGTCAGGAAAATAACCTCACACTCAACGTCAACAAAACGAGATGATCGTGGACTTCAGGAAACAGCAGAGGGAGCACCCCCCTATCCACATCGATGGGACAGTAGTGGAGAGGGTAGTAAGTTTTAAGTTCCTCGACGTACACATCACAGACAAACTGAAATGGTCCACCCACACAGACAGCGTGGTGAAGGAGCAACAGCGCCTCTTCAACCTCAGGAGGCTGAAGAAATTTGTCTTGTCCCCGAATACAAACTTTTACAGATGCACAATCGAGAGTATCCAGGGGGCTGGATGGCAACTGGATGGCAACTGCTCCGCCCACAACCGTAAGGCTCTCCAGAGGGGAGTGAGGTCTGCACAACGCATCACCGGGGGCAAACTACCTGCCCTCCAGGACACCTACACCACCCGATGTAACAGGAAGGCCAAAAAGATCAAGGACAACAACCATACCGAGCCACTGCCTGTTCACCCCGCTATCATCCAGAAGGCAAGGTCAGTACAGGTGCATCAAAGATGGGACCGAGAGACTGAAAAACAGCTTATCTCAAGGCCATCAGACTGTTAAAAACAGCCATCACTAACATTGAGTGGCTACTGCCAACATACTGACTCAACTCTCTAGCCACTTAATATTAAAAATGGGATGTAATAAATGTATCACTAGTCATTTTAAACAATGCCACTTGATATGTTTACATACATATGAGATGAGTAATTTAGGGTATATACTGTACTCTATACCATCTACTGCATCTTGCCTATGCCGCACGGCCACCGCTCATCTATATATTTATATGTACATATTCTTATTCATTCCTTCACACTTGTGTGTGCAAGGTAGTTGTGAAATTGTTAGACATTACTGCACGGTCGGAACTAGAAGCACAAGCATTTCGCTACACTCGAATTAACATCTGCTAACCATGTGGAAGTGACCAATAAAATGTGATTTTGATCCTACCTCTGAAAACAAGGATTCTACAATCCATGGCCCCAAGTGAGGAAGACAGCACCATCACTTGAGATGTCAAGGCTGCCATTAGAGAGGACCTGAACACCAGATAACCCCCTAATTTACAGGACTACCTTCGTAGATCTACTGCACTGGATCCAAGGTTCCAAGTCCCTGTCTCACCTAGACCCTGCCCTACACCGGCAGACATACAGTGAGCTCACCTCTGAGATTGTGGCCACTGAAGTGAATTACTTAATAAATATCCTGATGTCTAATGTTAGTCTAAGCTATTGTTATTAGAATCATCCATTTTTTATTTGGAATAATGTTATTGCCACAATTCTAGTTCTACGAAATATGAAAATAAATAAGTTAGTTAGCCTTCCAATGCATTAAGACAAGTTAAAGTTATGAAGAGTATTTCCCAAATAGGCTATTCTAATAAAGTGTTTAATGTCCCAAAGTTGCAGCTTTCAAAATGGAACAATTGTGAAAGTCTTTCTATAGGCGATTCTCTAGCACAGCTTGATTTTGAATGACATTTCAGGCAACAAGTGAAATTAACTAAACAATATCGAAATGGAAAAATCTAATTAGAAAAAAATGACAATAAGTACACCTGAGCCAATCTTAAGAAATGTGTAGAGTAGGGCCCTTTCCATAGCTTATCATTAGCAATGTAGGCTTCAACCCACCTACAATATATAGCCTAGGCCAAATAAGAGAGAAAGATGCAAACCATTGAGTATTATCTAGTTCTGGGGACAGCAGAGTTGTATGCTCTGCAGCCGGCCCCGTCATAACTGTACAACCCATCACGCTACAGTCAGACACCAACCTCATTCATGCCACAGCTCCAACAGAGGTAAATGCTACAAAAAAAAATAAAAGGATCCAAAATATATTTAGCCATGAATCCCCTCGTCCTTCCTGTAGCATGCTAGTTCACACTAGCTGTCCATTTCAAATCATAATTTTTTTTTTAAAAGGCAGAACTGGTTGACCAATGGGGCGATACCATCGTATATCAAAATGCTTTATGGGTACCTAAGCACCATAGCACTAAGGTTGACGTCATCCAACCCTTTAGGCCATGTGTGAAGAAAAGCATCATCCAGCCTACCTTGAGTTTGGGGCGGACACAGTGGATGTGGTGTCCTCTGTCGCAACTGTCACACAGCAGCATGTTTTCTGCATCTCCCTTCCTGCGACAGACCTTACAACGGGCGTTGAGCAGAGACTTGGCCCAGATGACACTGCGCTCCAAGGTGGAGAGGTGGAGGAAGACCTGAGACAGGCTGGAACAGCCCAGCAGAGACTCCCTCCAACGCTCCTGGACAGTCTTCACCACCCGACCACTGTCACTACCTCCTGAGAGGCAGAAACATACAGTCAGACATATCATAGGATGGAGCAGTCCTCCATTCCTCACCATCATCTACAACACAAGTCAACAGTCTTCACCAACCCACCCCTGTCAAAGCCACCCGAGGGGAGACAAACATACTGTCAGAACAACAGCATGCAATTATACACCAACCCACACTGAGTGTACAAAACATTAGGAACACCGGCTCTTTCCATGACAGACTGTCCAGGTGAAAGCCATGATCCCTTATTGATGTCACTTGTTAAATCCTCTTCAAACTCAGTGAAGATGACAGGGAGGAGACAGGTAAAAAGAAGGATTTAAGCCTTTAGACAATTGACACATGGGTTGTGTACGTGCTCCATTCAGAAGGTGAATAAGCAAGACAAACGGAGTATGGTAGTAGATGCCAGGCACACCGGTTTGAGTGCGTCAAGAACTACAACGCTGCTGGGTTTTTTCATTTCCAACAGTTTCCCTTGTGTATCAAGAATGGTCCACCATCCACAGGAAGCATAAAAAAAATATATATACGTTTAACCTTTATTTAACTAGGCAAGTCAGTTAAAAACAAATTCTTATTTACAATGATGGCCTATACCAGCCAAACCCGGACGACGCTCAGCCAATTGTGAGCCGCCCTATGGGATAACCAATCACGGCCGGTTGTGATCGAGCCTGGATTGGAGTCAACATGGGCCAGCATCCCTGTGGAACGCTTTCGCCACCTTGTAGAGTCCATGCCCTGACAAATTTAGGCTTTTCTGAGGGCAAAATGGGATGCAACTCAATATTAGAAAGGTGTTCCTAATGTTTTGTACACAGTGTACATATTTTATTGTTATCTTATTTCAGATTGGTATCAAGATATTTTTTACAGTACCAAAAGTTGAAATACTCATTCAAGGTTTTCATTTTTACTATTTTCTACATTGTAGAATAGTGAAGACATCAAAACCATGAAATAACACACATGGAATCATACAGTAACCAAAAAACAAATATTTTATGTTTGAGATTCTGCAAAGTAGCCACCCTTTGCCTTGATTGCAGCTTTGCACTCTTGGCATTCTCTCAATCAGCTTCACCTGTAATGCTTTCCCTACAGTCTTCATGTCTAAAAGTAATGATGGACTGTTGTTTCTCTTTGCTTATTTGAGCTGTTCTTGCCATAATATGGACTTGGTCTTTTAAACAAATAGGGCTCTTCTGTATACCACCCCTACCTTGTCACAACACAACTGATTGGCTCAAACGCAGTAAAAGGTAAGACATTCCACAAATGGACTTTTAACCAGGCACACCTGTTAAATGAAATGCATTCCAGATGACTACCTCATGAAGCTAGTTTAGAGAATGCTAAGAGTATGCAAAGCTGTCAAGGCAAACGGTGGCAACTTTGAAGAACCTCAAATATATTTTGATTTGTTTAACACTTTTTTGGTTACCACGTGTTATTTCATAGTTTTGATATCATCACTATTACTCTACAATGTAGAAAATAGTAAAAATAAACCTTGGTACTGGGTGTGTATAGATATAATCCATAGTGCTGATTTTGCCTTCCTTGCTTGCCATCAGCCTTACCTTCACTGTTTTGATCCTCATCTTTCTTCTTGTCTCTCTTCTTTGCCTTCTGGTCCTTCTTAGAGTCTTCATCTCCTGTTGAGGGGACAACATAAGATGAGGCACTGGTTTGCCATGACCGTCCACAAGATACATTTGAACATCATATCATTAACAGCTCTAAACACTAAAATGTAATAAGCATGGACCTTTCTAATGACCAGTTTAGTGTGTGAAAAATACAGGTCTGAGCAGACATTAAATCACAGGTGGCACTTATTCCCTGCCAGTCTGGCAGTTACGGTCTGTTATGAGATGCTCTGATTAAAGGTTTCGGTGACCAAAAGTTTGACCTAAACAGCATTTTAATAGAGATTCTCAATTTACATTTTTGAATGCCTTAATCTGCAGCTCAAAGTTAATACAATGCACACTGTGTCCAAAATGGCACCCTATTCTCTATGGGCTCCGGTCAAAAGTAGTGCACTTTAAAGGGAATAGGGTGCAATAAGGACAATACCGCTTCTCTACAGAAAGTTCTGTGAGTTTTGCTGGCCTACCCAGTGGAGCCTTGAGGAACTTCCTCTCGATGCCCTGTTGGATGTGGGCCAGGGCCTGAGCCAGGTAGTGGACTGTGTTGTTGACCAGCTGAGGGGTACTGGGGCTGGAGGCAGCGTTCATACTCTCCCCCTTTAGCTCCTGTATCCTGAACAATGACACCTGTAAACTGGAACATGGAGCAGACAAAGAGACTGTGTTCAACTGTGGGTGTCCTCTGGGTGTCAACAAAGATCTTCCTCTGGGTGTCAAAGATACAGTGGGGATGAAATAATGAGTAAAGAAAATACAGAAAGCTATGTGGAATATGGAACTCTTATTGAACCAGCTGTTGCCATTTGAGGACATGAGCTTCTCTATTCAAACCATATGAAAAACAAGTTCAATATCAAATTTTTACTTGTCTGGTACCTATGCCTTTTCTTAATTAACTCACTGTAACCATATTTCTATCTAGCTAACCTGTTGGTCTCTCCCATCAGCTCCTGGAACCTGACCAACGAAATATTCAACCTGCACATGCTTTTTTACTGATCCTATGCTTTCTCGTCTCTGGGAGTCAATAAAATATATACACTACATGAAGAAAAGTACGTGGACACCTGCTCGTGGAACATCTCATTCCAAAATCATGGGCATTAATATGGAGTTGGTCTCCCCCTTTGCTGCTATAACAGCCTCCACTCTTCTGGGAAGGCTTTCCACTAGATTTCGGAACATTGGAAGCAAGTCCACGCAGCATTCAGTCACAAGAAATTAGTGAGGTTGGGCACTGATGTTGGGCGATTAGGCTGGCTCGCAGTCTGCTTTCCAATTCATCCCAAGGTGTTCGATGGGGTTGAGGTCAGGGCTTTGTGCAGGCCAGCAAGTTCTTCCACACCAATCTTGACAAACCATATCTCTATGGGCCTTGTGTTGTGCGTAGGGGAATTGTCATGCTGCAACAGGAAAGGTCCTTTCCTAAACTGTTGCCACAAAGTTGGAAGCACAGAATTGTCTATAATGTCATTGCATGCTGTAGCATTAAGATTTCCCTTCACAGGAACAAAGGAACCTAGCCCAAACCATGAAAAACAGCCCTGGGCAAGTATTCCTCCTCCAAAGTCTACAGTTGGCACTACGCATTGGGGCAAGTAGCGTTCTGCTGGCATCCGCCAAACCCAGATTAGTCCATATAACTGCCAGATTGTTAAGCGTGAGCCACAATAACAGCACTTACAGTTGACAGGGGCAGCTCTAGGAGGGCAGAAATTTGACTTGTTGGAAAGATGGAATCCTATGATGGTGCCACGTTGAAAGTCGTTGAGCTCAGTAAGACCATTCTACTGCCAGTGTTTGTCTATGGAGATTGCATGGCGGTGTGCTTGATTTTACACACCTTTCAGCAACAAGTGTGGCTAAAACTGCCAAATCCACCAATTTGAAGGGGTGTCCACATACTTTTTTTAATACAGTGCATTTGGATAGAATTCAGACACTTAGACCTTTTCTACATTGTGTTACCTTACAGCCTGTTAAATGTTTTTTCCCTCAATCTACACAATACCCCATAATGACAAAGCGAAAACCAGTTCAGACATTTTTGTTAATTTATTAAAAATAAAAAAACAAGCCTCCCAAGTGGTACATCGGTGTCACAACAGCCTGGTGTTCGATCCCAAGCTGTGTCACAACCGGCCAATCCCAAAGGGCGGCGCACAATTGGCACAGCATCGTCTGGGTTAGGGGAGGGTTTTGCCAGGGGGGCTTTAATTCGCTCATTGTGCTCTAGTGACTCATTGTGATGGGCCGGGAGCCTGCAGGCTGAATTCAGCAGTCAGTTGAACGGTGTTTGGTGCAGCTGGATTTCGGGATAAGCGAGCGGGTGTTAAGAAGCACGGCGGGTCATGTTTCGGGGGACGTATGTCTCAACCTTTGCCTCTCTTGTTGAGCCCGTTGGGGAGTTGCGACAAGATTGTAATCACGAAATTTGGAAGAAAAAGGGGGATAAAAAATATAAATACCTAATTTACGTAATTATTCAGACCCTTCACTATCAGACTCGACAGAGCTTGAGAGGATCTGCAGATAAGAATGGGAGAACCCCCTCCAACATAGGTGTGACAAGCTTGTTGCGTCATACCCAAGAAGACTCTAGGTTGTAATTGCTGCCCAAGGTGCATCAACAAAGTACTGAGTAAAGGGTCTGAATACTAATGCAAATGTGATATTTCAGTGCATTTATAAAATTGCAAAAATGTCTAAAAATCTTTTTTTGCTTTGTCATTATTGGGTATTGTGTATTATTGGGTATTTATTATATCTAGTTAACCTCTTGGTGCACAATTTGAGACAGTAGTACAAAATTCAGACCATAATGTGGTGGATGTACAGCATTTACCCGTCTTTTTTCACGTTAAAATTGATGTCCATTTTCTCCACGTCACCGTTCTCTCCTTTCCCAAAACCATTCTCCTTCAACTCGGGGCTCAGTAGTTCATAGTGGCCTTCCTCCAGTGCTTTCCTCCACTCACTCCTCTCCATCACCTACAATACATGACCAAACCAGAGATGTCATCAAATAGTCACCAATGTTCTCATTTCCTGAAAATTACATGTTCATTTCTCAAGTTTGGGAGGAAAATTGGAAAGCATTCAGATTCAATTCATAACTCTGCCTACCACTGTATATAAATCCCTCATAACAGCTCATTCATTTTGTCGTCAAATACCTAATCATTACTAACAATGAAGAACTGATTTTTTACTGCATCTCATATCAAATTTGGTGTAGACCTTACCGTGAAATGCTTACTTACAAGCCCTTAACCAACAATGCAGTCCAATAAAGTAAAAAATAATAAAAAGTAACAATAACGAGGCTATATACAAGAGGTACCGGTACCGAGTCAATGTGCAGGGGTACAGGTTAGTCGAGGTCATTTGTACATGTAGGTATGGGTAAAGTGACTATGGATAGATAATAAACAGCGAGTAGCAGCAGTGTAAATGTAAATAGTCCGGTGGCCATTTCATTAATTGTTCAGCAGTCTTCTGGCTTGGGGGTAGAAGCTGTTAAAAATGCCTTTGGTACCTAGATTATACACAGAGGGTTTTACAGTTCATTAAGAGGATAGGAAGAGGGCTCTCTGGCCAACAAAGCAGTAGCAGAGAGAACTAGGACTTGGGTGACTTGACAATTTTTCTGGCCTTCCTCTGACACACCAAAAATATATAAAAATATCTTAATTGGACCCTGAACAAGCTGGAGACTACATACCCGGGAGGCAGCATTCATTGTTATGGGGGACTTCAACAAAAGTATAAACGCAACATAAAACAATTACAAAAGTTACACTTCATATAAGGATATCAGTCAACTTAAATAAATTCATTAGAATTTAATCTATGGATTTCACATGACTGGGAAAAAGATATGCATCTGTTGGTCACAGATACCTTAAAACAAAATCGGCCTCAGGATCTCGTCATAGTATTTCTGTGCATTCAAATTACCATCGATAAAATGCAATTTTGTTGTTTGTCTGTAGCTTATGCATGCCCCTACCATTACCCCACCACCGCCATAGGGCACGCTCTTCACAACGTTGACATCAGCAAACAGCTCACCCACACAACACCATACATGTGGTCTGCAGTTGTGAGGTCAGATGGACATACTATCGAATTCTCTCAAGCGATGTTGAGGCTTATGGTAGAGAAATAATTAATATGCAATACTCTGACCAACAGCTCTGGTAGACATTCCGGCAGGCTCCCTCAAAACTTGAGACATCAGTGGCATTGTGTTAAGTGACAAATTGCACATTTTAGAGTGGCCTTTTATTCTCCCCAGCACAAGGTGCTTCCTTCCGGTTTGGCCCTGTCCGGGGGTGTCCTCGGATGGGGCCACAGTGTCTCCTGACCCCTCCTGTCTCAGCCTCCAGTATTTATGCTGCAGTAGTTTATGTGTCGGGGGGCTAGGGTCAGTTTGTTATATCTGGAGTACTTCTCCTGTCCTATTCGGTGTCCTGTGTGAATTTAAGTGTGCTCTCTCTAATTCTCTTTCTTTCTCTCGGAGGACCTGAGCCCTAGGACCATGCCTCAGGACTACCTGACATGATGACTCCTTGCTGTCCCCAGTCCACCTGGCCGTGCTGCTGCTCCAGTTTCAACTGTTCTGCCTTATTATTATTGGACCATGCTGGTCATTTATGAACATTTGAACATCTTGGCCATGTTCTGTTATAATCTCCACCCGGCACAGCCAGAAGAGGACTGGCCACCCCACATAGCCTGGTTCCTCTCTAGGTTTCTTCCTAGGTTTTTGCCTTTCTAGGGAGTTTTTCCTAGCCACCGTGCTTCTACACCTGCATTGCTTGCTGTTTGGGGTTTTAGGCTGGGTTTCTGTACAGCACTTTGAGATATCAGCTGATGTATGAAGGGCTATATAGAATTAATTTGATTCGAAGGTGCACCTGTGTAATGATCATGCTGTTTCATCAGCTTCTTGATATACCACACCAGTCAGGTGGATGGATTATCTTGGCAAAGGAGAAATGCTCACTAACAGGGATGTAAACAAATTTGTCCACAAAGAGAAAAATAATCTTTGTGTGTGTATGCAAGATTTCTGAGATCTTTTATTTCAGCTCATGAAACATGGGACCAACACTTCACGTTTATACACAAAAGTATGTGTTCACCCCTTCAAATTACTGGATTTGGTTATTTCAGCCACACCCGTTGCTTACAGGTGTAGAGAATAGAGCACAGCCATGCAATCTCCATAGACAAACATTGGCAGTAGAATGGCCTTACTGAAGAGGTCAGTAACTTTGAACGTAGAAGTACTGTTATTGTGAAGTGGAAACACCTAGGAGCAACAACGGCTCAGCCGCAAAGTGGTAGGCCACACAAGCTCAGAACAGAAACGCCAAGTTCTGAAATGCATAAAAGTGGTCTGTCATCTGTTGCAACACTCACTACCAAGTTCCAAACTGCCTGAAAACAACGTCAGTACAAGAACTGTTCATTGGGAGCTTCATGAAACGGGTTTCCATGGCAGAGCAGCCGCACACAAGCCTAATATCACCATGCGCAATGCCAAGCGTCGGCTGTAGTGGTGTAAAGCTTGCCTCAATTAGACTCTGGAGCAGTGGAAACGGGTTCTCTGGAGTGATGAATCACGCTTCACCGTCTGGCAGTCCGAAAGACAAATGTGGGTTTGGAGGATGCCAGGAGAACACTACCTGCCCAAACACATAGTGCCAACTGTAAAGTTTGGTGGAAGAGGAATAATGGTCTGGGGCTGTTTTTCATGGTTTGTGCTGGGCCCCTTAGTTCCAGTGAAGGGAAATCTTAACGCTACAGCATACATAGCCTGTTCTCCCTGCTTCCATCACTCAGACACAGCAGTAAAGGCGCATCATGGCTAAAAGGAACAGATTGACCAATAGCTTCTAACCCCAGACCATCAGCCTGCTGAATAGCCACCACAAGTTCAGTACCTGCCCCCCACCCCCCTGACATTTTCACCCCCTCAGACATCTACCCTGCCACCACCCTATTGGACATTTATCATGCCGAATAGCCACCACTACTCCTAACCTTGATTTGACCCAGTGTACCCTGGTAGATGCGGTCCTCTATATCTAGCAGCAGGTCTCTCAGCCTGTTGCCCATGAACTTCTCAGCAGGAGCCGCTGTGCCTTCTAGTAGAGCAGGGGCAGCCTTGGACCTGGCCGAGACCACTTTGCTACCAGCAGCCTCTGCTTTAATATCTGCAAACAAAAAAAACATATAGGCAAAACAGTGAATATACCAAACATACAGTAGGAACACTTGAATTGAAAACCATCACTCACTCATTCAGTCAATCAATCATTCAGTGATTCTCTGCTGAAGTGCAGTAAGGCAAGCCAGTGGACCTGAGTCCACATGGAGTCAGTGACAACTGGGCTGTGTTTACACAGGCAGCCCAATTCTGATATTTTTCCAACTAAAGCCTTGTTCACATTGGCAGTTTGAAGTGACTCAAATCCCAATTTCTTGCATATCCGATTCGAAACCGTTCTTTTGTCATTCAGTCTGAACAGCAAAAAGGACATGGAATCTGATATTTCAAGCTACATTTATAGTGGTTTAAAAATCAGATATACATCTGATTCCTGGGAACGCGACTGGCCTTGCTAGCTACTCTGTTGACAATTTGAGAAGAACATGGGGTAGCTAACTAGCTTACTAATTGCCAGAAAGCTAAACAGCTACCTAGCTATCTACTTGATCTTTCGCAGATCTGAATGGTCAAAAGAAACATTAGGGGGGGGGGGGGATATCAGAATTGGGCTGCCTGTGTAAACACAGCCTGTTGATAGAAAGAGATTGGCCATTTGGATCAAGTTGCTATAGCCAGAGGCCTCTCCTCTATAGTCTGGTGGACTGTAGTAGTCAGTACCTGTGCGGTGGTAGCGATCAGCTGCTGCAGCGGTACCGAGGAGCTGCGCAATACGTTCTTTCTCCTGCACCAGGGCCTCCTTCAAGCTGCTCTCCCTGTGGCCCCGTGGGTTCAGGGCCTCAAGCAGCATTTCCACCTCCTGGGGACTGCTGTAGAAGGCCCACCGGTTAGGACGGTTCACTGGGGGAGCAGAGCTGCTCTGGACAAGGGCTGGGAGGACAGGTTTGGAGACAGGGCCTGGGGTACAGCCTGTCTGGGAGAGGTCCTCTGGTTCTCTGGCCTTGTTCGGAGACTCCTCCATCCCCTCAGCCTTGGCTGGCTCCTGGGGGGTTCCAACATGTCCTCTGTCAGGCCGAAGTAGTCGTCCTCCACGAAGAGGGCTGGTGTGGAGGGGAAGAGCCAGTAGCGGCGGTAGAGGCGGTCGCGCCCCAGGGGGAGGATATAGGTGCAGGCTGCAGCCTTCTGAATCTTCTCCTGGAGCTCCTTCTCCCTCTGCTGCTGCTGAGCAAGCTCCTCTGGGCTCACCTCTTTAGGCTCGTCTTTAGGCTGCTTCTCCTTGGGATTACATTCTTTCTCTATGGCTGAAATCAAATGTCTATGTTAGAATGGCAATAATGAGACTAACCAAAGGGGAAAATAGTTTACAGCATTTAGACCTGGACCACAGAACTGTTTAACATTCCAGTTCCAAAACATTTGCATTAATTTTACTGTTCACCACAACAATTGATCGAGTCACACTACATGAAAGCCTTCTAGGATTGCTAGTAGAGGTTGATCGATTAATCGGAATGGCCGATTAATTAGGGCTTAATTAATGAACTAGGTAAGTCAGTTAAGAACACATTCTTATTTTCAATGACGGCCTAGGGGCAGAACGACAGATTTTCATCTTGTCAGCTCGGGGGATCCAGTCTTGCAACCATACAGTTAACTAGTCCAACGCAATAAAGACCTGCCTCTCTCTCTCGTTGCACTCCACAAGGAGGCTGCCTGTTACGCAAATGCTGTAAGCCAAGGTAAGTTGCTAGCTAGCATTAAACTTATAAAAAACAATCAATCATCACTAGTTAACTACACATGGTTGATAATATTACTAGATATTATCTAACGTGTCCTGCTTTGCATATAATCTGACTGAGCATACAAGCATCTCACTGAGTGGTGGTAGGCAGAAGCAGGCGCGTAAACATTCATTCAAACAGCACTTTTGTGCTAGCACATAGCACATATTGCACTTTTACGTTCTTCTCCAACACTGTTTTTGCATTATTTAAAACAAATTGAACATGTTTCATTATCTACTTGAGGCTAAATTGATTTTATTGATGTATTATATGATGTTAAAATAAGTGTTAATTCAGTTTTGTTGTAATTGTCATTATTACAAATACATTTAATTTTTTTTATTTTAAATTTTTGGTCCTCCAATAATCGGTATCGGCGTTGAAAAATCATAATCAGTCGACCTCTAATTGCTAGTAGTATGTACATCTAGGGTAAGAGGACTGAAGGCTATTACTTACGCTTCTTAGTCTTGCTGTTGGTTGTCTGCTCCTCTTCATCCTCGGTCTTCACTTCCCCATGGCTCTCAGTACTGGTGTTCATCTCTTCCGTCTTCATGTAGCCATTTCTTCCTTCGTCTTCCATCAGCTTCTCATGTTTGTCTTTCAGCTCTTTCAGTTTCATCTCCTGTTCTTTCAACTTCTCCTCCTTCCTCTTGCGGACTCTGAAGGCAGCCTCCTCCCTCTCTCTGCGGTGCTGCTCAGCCTTCAGTTCCCTGAGCTCCTGCTTGGCCTGTCTCTGCTCGTCAGCGCTGTCCTCTATGAAGTCCCTGGTAGACACCAGAGTCAGCAGCTTACCACACAACGCATGGAGGATCTTCAGCTTCTCACCTGGGACAGAACACCACAGATCCATTAAACTCATGCTACACTCAAGGCGTTAACCCTGTACGATCACTGCAGTGTTACCCAAAGTCATGTGGCTTCAATCGGTGTGTGTCTCTCAGTCTCACCTGGCAGCAGGTCATAGACAGCAGTGCAGGAAAGCCTCTTGATCAGAGCCGGGTTAGCCAGTCTCAGCTCAACACAGGGGTCGTCTGTAGAGCCGAAGCCTCCCTGTTTCTGGTAGCGGAACTTGGAGTTTGCGGAGTTACAGTCGGCCCCCGATGCCAGGATGTGCAGCCTCAGGATCTCGGACAGAGTACAGCTGTCCAGGTCCAACTGCTTCAGACTGCAGCCTACAGACACCGACAGAGTCATGCACTGTATAGTTATTGTTTATACTACTGTATATAGTTAAAGACTGCATCCTATGGAGACCCGAGTCATGTGCAGTAGAGCAGGGGTTCCCAAACGTCATCACTCGGGGCCCCCCCTCATAGCATTGGGGAACATCCTGCGCGTGCCATGTCTATTTCTATGGGAACAAACACGGTTCATAAACTGTTCACACCCCTCTTGTTGGTGGAGAGAATCTTGCAGGTTTCAAGCTTATTTTCATGCAATACATTTGCAATGTCTAATGTGTATTCACGTGATATTTGAGAATTAAAAATTACATTATCTATGGGCAAAAAAAAAATCTAAAACAGAGGCTGACATGGGCTAGTTGATCTGGACATTTCTGACAAGTTATAAATAGCTCTAAGACAAGAGGAACTGATACACTACCCAATTGAGAAATTGCACTTTCTGCATTCTACTATTACAACTTCCAAGAGTAAGTTTAAAGCCAGACAGTTATCGTTGTCCCCCCCCCCCGTACCGTCCCCTCATCTCCCCCCAGGGAGCGCCCCCCCATTTTGGGAGCCACTGCAGTAGAGTCAGGCTCTCAGTACAAAATAAAAAAAAATCAAATAGTTGTATATGAACATTGACTATATTAAAGACTGTTGTCCTTCTCTCACCTTGATGCAGCTGAGGCCAGGCAGCAGCCAGAGAAGCCACAGCACTGATGGCTGACTGGGTGGGGTCCGCATCATCATCCAGGGCCTCACTCAGATCTGCCAACAAGGAAGACGATTTACCTCAATGAAAACTAAGATTTCACCATGATGCTAAAAGTCAGTCAATCCTATATCCTGGATGAAATGTCACCATTGATAACATCCAAAGTCTATTTGGTGAACAATCACAATGGGTTTACTAGTTGATACTAAACAAGTGTTGTGGAGGTCCGTTTCTATCCCTACCTTTGGCGTCCGCCTCAGCCACCTGGTCGCGGGCCACCTCCTCCTGCTCCTCAGCCAGGGCCTGGAATATGGCCGACAGGAAGAAGAAGAGCAGCTCACACAGCGGCCCCTCAGGGTCCGACCCCACTAGGGCCTCCTCCAGCACCTCTGGAACACAGAGACAAGGGCCCCACAGTCAGAAAACTCTTCACACACGCCAACACCCACAACCAGACGGTCACTGTACCAGCGTACTTTCACACAAGCATTGACAAACTATACTCAAAAAGCAAACATGGGTGATAAAACTAAAAAGGTGCAGGACCGGTGACTAAAAATACGTTTTGCCAGTGTTTCTCACCGAGTGTGATGCCTTCTGGAAACTCATCCTTCAGGTCAAAGAGCTCTCCAAAAGCTTTGAGGAATTCCAGTACCATGAGGGCGTCGCCAAATAGCTCTGCATGCAGACGGGTCTTCACTGGGACTGGGGCTGGGAGATTCTAGACATGAAGCCATAAAGGAGAGTGAGTCAGGAGCCTAAATATTCTTTACATAACTAGTAATTCATTGAGAACAAGTCATTTAACAATAATGGTTATACCATTCAGTCAATCCCACATACCAATTTAGAGAACATTTAGGACAATGTTTCCCAAACTTGATCGTGTCCCAACCCCCTAATAACTAGCATGGTCCCAGACAATGTTCCCTCTAAGCAGTGTGCGTGCGCATAGCTCCTCAGGACTGTCATGCAGAATAAATATCGGCCCGCGCAGAAAAGCACGAGATTGATAGTGTTAACTAACGGGGGAAACCCAGTCTCTTTACTGTGGGAATTGTGATCAAATCGATGCAATATTAGCCACTTTTTATGCAACGTACAGTACTTAGTACGCAATACATTATTGTAGGCAGAACGAGTCAGAGCAGGATTCTATTGCAATGACATGCAAGACTCAGCCTGTACTCTACACAGACCGGTACGGCATAACCAATCAGAGCTGTAGTAGGCCTATATGCAAATAGACTATTGCCATTTGGTATTGGCATTTTATTAGGATCCCATTAGCTATTGCAAAAGCAGCAGCTACTCTTCCTGGGGTCCACACAAAACAGGTGTTGCTTTATCTGTTTTTTGAAACCAGGTTTGCTGTTTATTTGAGCAATATGAGATGGAAGGAAGCTCCATGCAAGAAGGGCTCTAAAAAAATACCTTACACCCTCTTGAATTGGTTCTGGATTTGGGGACTGTAAAAAAGACCCCTGGTGGAATGTAAGGTGGGATAAGTGTGTGTGTCAGAGCTGTGTGTAAGTTGCCTACGCAAACAATTTGGGATTGTCAACACATTGTTTCTTATAAAAAGTAGTGATGCAGTCACTCTCTCCTCAACTCTTAGCCAAGAGAGATTGGCATGTGTAGTATTTATATCAGCCCTCGGATTACAATGAAGAGCAAAACGTGCCGCTCTGTTCTGGGTCTGCTGCAGCTTAACTATGTCTTTCCTTGCAGCACTGGACCAAACGCCTGGACAATAATCAAGATTAGACTAAAGTAGAGCCTGCAGCAATTGTTTTTTGGAGCAGAGAAAAAAAGAAGCTGAGAATCTCTTTATTACAGCCAGATCTCTCAGTGAAGAGATGACTCTGGGATGCTGCCCTTCAAGGCAGAGTTGCAAAGAAAAAGCCATATCTCAGACTGGCCAATAAAAATAAAAGATTAAGATGGGCAAAAGGACACACACACTGGACAGAGGAACTCTGCCTAGAAGGCCAGCATCCCAGAGTGGCCTCTTCACTGTTGATGTTGAGACTGGTGTTTTGCAGATGTTATTTAATGAAGCTGCCAGTTGAGGACTTGTGAGGTGTCTGTTTCTCAAACTAGACTAATGTTGATGGTAGGCCACTGGTCCTCTTGCTCAGTTGTGCACCGGGGCCTCCCACTCTTTCTATTCTGGTTAGAGACAGTTTGAGCTGTTCTGTGAAGGGAGTAGTACACAGCGTTGTACGAGATCTTCAGCAATTTCTTGCATGGAATAGCCTTCATTTCTCAGAACAAGAATAGACTAACGAATTTCAGAAGAAAGGTCTTGTTTCTGGCCATTTTGAGCTTGAAATCAAACCCACAAATGCTGATGCTCCAGATACTCAACTAGTCTAAAGGCCAGTTTTATGGCTTCTTTAATCAGAACAATAATTTTCAGCTGTGCTAACAATTGCAAAAGGGTTTTCTAATGATCAATTAGCCTTTTAAAATTATAAACTTATTAGCTAACAAAGTGCCACTGGAACATAGGAGTGATGGTTGCTGATAATGGGCCTCTGTACGCCTATGTAGATATTCCATTAGAAATCAGCTGTTCCCAGCTACAATAGTCATTTACAACATTAACAATGTCTACACTGTATTTCTGATCATTGATGTTATTGTAAATGGAAAAAAATGTGCTTTTCTTAAAAAAAAAAAAAAACATTTCTAAGTGACCCCAAACTTTTGAACGGTAGTGCGCATTCAGCAGTCCATTAATCAATTGGTGTTTGTGGGTGTGCACGCTACGGGGATGAAGCTACGAACCCATACGTTTCTAACAAGCCATTTCAACTTGCGAGAGTAGTCATACGCGCACATTTGTTCATATCCTTTGCTAGTTAGTGACTTCTTAGCCCAGTTATATATGTTTTGTAGTCAGCAATGGGGGGAGAGATTGCTTCCAACAAGAGCACAAAACATGTACATTTCTAGCAGTCTTGGAAAAGCAAGTGAGGTTAAGAGTTTTTTTGTCTTAAAGGGGCAGTATTGTATTTTGAGACAGGCTTGAATAAGCCAAGTGACCAATATGCAAAGAGTAGCATAATTAGTCTGATTCTCTGTAATAATGCATTTTATTTTGTAAAGTAGTTTCATACATAAAACATTGTCACCTGCTTGTCTGAAGGACAAGTGGATAAACAGGTCAAGCTCTGCATGTTTTGTTCAAAAGTCTCATGGAATGTAGGCCTACATTGAACATCACACATTGACAGCTACTGTAGGCTGAATGATAGAACAGCTATTTCCATGTTAAAATGTTACGGGATGCATTTTCTAAATTGTTTTTTATGGTAGGCCACTGGTAGGCCTACATTACAATCAAATTGCCACAGTAGCCTACTGGACCACTGTCTGAAACTAACTTAAAACGGGTACAGCCTCAGTATTCACAGTAACGGCACGCTGGCAGTTGCACCAAAATCTGAATTTGCGCTCAGCAGAGCTGAAATTTGCTCAGTGCTGAAAAATTGAGGGAACATTGGTCCCAGGTGCGTTTGTGCTGTATAGCTAACTCATACTGCCGATATGAACTGGATATACAGCACAAACAGCTCTGGGCCCAGGAAAACAAAACTATTGTATTTAATAGAAAATGTAAACATGTTTCAACTATAGAGGATGAGGCCAAATAAAGACAAGCTAAGGATGTTCTGGGGCTGCTCACCTTCAGGTCTTCACACTCCAAGTCTTCTCTGGGTTTGCTCCATATCTTCAGTCGCTCTGCATATTGCTTCTTTTCCTCCTTCAGCTTCTCCCTCTCCTGCAATACAGTATAATGATATAGACAGTATAACCTATATTAAGTAAAATGAGACATAAGAAGTTGTATGGTGTACAAATCAAATGTAAATTAAACAATGAAATTGATCCAAAGAAAAGTTCCTCATAACAACTCACTTTTTCCTTCTCCACTTTCCTCCTCTGCTTCTCCTCTTCAAACATCTTCTTCATCTCTTCCCTCTTCTTTTCTTTGTCCTCCTTCTCTTTCTTTTTGGCTTCCAGATTATCTTCTTTCTCCCTCTTCAGCTTGGCCTTCTCAAGTGCTGAGCAAAATAGATATTGTTGTAACTAAAACATATGGATTTAAATGTGACTGTTCTGGACTATTCTGGATATATAGATACAGTGCATTCGGAAAGTATTCAGAACCCAGTATTCATTGTTACATTAGCCTTATTCTAAAACAGATTACATCTGTTTCACCCCTAATCAAGCTACACACAACACCCCAAAATGACAAAGCAAAAACAGGTTGATGTTTTTGTAAATGTATTAAAAAAATAAAAGGAAATATCACATTTACATAAGTATTCAGACCCTTTACTCAGTACTTTGTTGAAGCACCTTTGACAGCGACTACAGCCTCAAGTCTTCTTTGGTATGACGCTATAAGCTTAGCAAACATGTATTTGGGGAGTTTCTCCCATTCTTCTCTGCAGATCCTGTCAAGCTCTGTCAGGTTGGATGGGGAGTGTCGCTGCACAGCTATTTTCAGATCTCTCCAGAGATGTTCAAGTCTGGGCTCTGGCTGGGCCACTCAAGGACATTGAGACTTCTCAAAGCCACTCCTGCGTTGTTTTGGCTGTGTGCTTAGGGTCGTTGTCCTGTTGGAAGGTTAACCTTCACCCCAGTCTGAGGTCCTGAGTGCTCTCGAGCAGGTTTTCATCAAGGACCTCAAATTTGCTCCATTTATCTTTCCCTCGATGCTGACTAGTTTCCTAGTCCCTGTCGCTGAAAAACATCACCACAGCATGAGGCTACCACCACAATGCTTAACCGTAGGGATGGTGCCAGGTTACCTCCAGATGTGAAGCTTGGCATTCAGGCAAAATACTTCAATCTTGGTTTCATCAGACCAGAGAATATTGTTTCTCATTGTTTGAGAGTCCTTCAGGTACCTTTCAGTAAAATCCAAGCAGGCTTTCATGTGCCTTTTAATGAGGAGTGGCTTCCAGCTGGCCATTAGCATAAAGGCCTAATTGGTGGAGTGCTGCAGAGATGGTTGTCCTTCTGGAAGGTTCTCCCATCTCCACAGAGAAACACTGGAGCTCTGTCAGAGTGACCATCGGGTTCTTGGCCAAGGACCTTCTCCCCGATTGCTGAGTTTGGCTGAGCAGCCAGCTCTAGAAAGAGTCTTGGTGGTTCCAAACTTGTTCCATTTAAGAAAAATAGAGGCTACTGTGTTCTTGGGGACCCTTAATGCGGCAGAAATGTTTTGGTACCCTTCCCCAGATCTGTGCCGCGACACAAAACTGTCTCGGAGCTCTATGGACAATTCTTTCGACCTTGTGGCTTGGTTGTGCTTTGCCATGCACTGTCAACTGCGGGATCTTAAAAACACAGGTGTGCCTTTCCATATCATGTCGAATCAATTGAATTTACCACAGGTGGACTACAATCAAGTTGTAGAAACATCTCAATGATGATCAATAGAAACAGCATGCACCTGAGTTCAAGTTTGAGCAAAGGGTCTGAATACTTAAATAAGGTCTTTTTAAAAAGAAACATTAAATACATTACCAAAAATGTCTAAAAACCTGTCTTTGCTTTGTCATTATGGGTTATTGTGAGTAGATTGGTGAGGTGGAAAAATATTTAATACATTTTAGAACAAGGCTGTAACAAAATGTGGAAAAAGGCAAGGGGTCTGAATACTTTCCGAATGCACTCTACACATGGCAGCCAAATTGTGGGATCATACATACATATCTTGGGACAGTCTCATTAGAACTTACATGACAACTGTGCACCAGTTTTTGCACTTACATGCTAACTATTATCTACTATAATATACTGGACTCACCCGTAGCCATCTCCTCTTTCTGCTGCATCAGACGAAGCTTCTCTGCTGCTTTCAGTAAGTTGTATCCCATCTAAAGGAAATTATGAAAATGCTATTGAGTCTTGAGAAGCTTTACAAATCATAGAGGTCTTTACGAACAAGTCTACTGGAGAAAACCATTATGGAAGTCCAAAAATTATAACAGTTATCATTACAATGTAATAAAATGGTTATATCTTCACTGAGTAATGCTTGACAACAGTTCTACATATGGCATGTGTCCCAAACGCCACCCTATTCCCTATACGGTGCAGAACTTTTGACCAAGGCCTGCCCATAGGGCCATTTGGGATGAAGACATTGCCAATCCTCACCTCTCCAGGAGAAGAAACATTCTTGGGTTTGCCCCGCCCTTTAGGAGGGGGACTAAAGACAAACACAGGGGGCTCGTCAGGGAAGAACTGGGAGAAGTGCTGTTCTGACAACTTGTACTTAGAAACAGTTGATGCCTAAGGGTGAAACAAACAAGAAACAGTAAGCAACACTATAGAGAAAAATGACAGTTACTGGATTCAAATGAACGTGACAAGACAATCCTGTTTTCCACATTTTAAATGGTTTTTGCTTAAAAAGGAACACCAACTAGCATTTCATTAAAACTCTAGAGTTAAATCATACCTTGAGCACGATGACTCCATTCTGTGGTTCACAGTGCTGTTTGAGCAGCAACTTTAATCTGTCCCGTGAAAACGTGTTCTTCTTACGGCTAAAATAAGTGCGAAAGAGAGAAGGTATAAGGCTTAGTTATATTTAAAAAGAACGGGGGGATTGACTGTCGAATAACAACATATGCTGCTTGGCAGAAAGGCAAATGTATCGTCTCACGACTCACCTCATCTGACCAGCCTTTGTGAATATGGCCTCACTGCCTTCCTTGATGGGCTGCACTTTGTACTTGAACACAGAAGGGTTGACAGATTTCTTCTTCTTCCTTTAGACATAAGGGGAGAAGAGCCAAAAAGGTTTTTATCAAAGCCAAAATGGACATGGATAAAGACTGTGTGCATTCACAACGGCGCCCTAATCCCTACATAGTGCACTACTTTTGACCAGGGTTGGGGGTGACATTTCAGAGGCAGCTTTGAATTGCGAATCTTACGGACTGACCCATTGGCCTTTGATTTGGGGATATCCTCATCACTGTCACTGATGACTATGGAGTCCCCGTCCATCTTAAGTTTGGAGTGCCCATTGACCGGCTTGTTGGAATGGTGGGGAGACTGTACATCCAGGATTTCACACGGCTGCCTGTAGGAAAGATCCCAAACACATTTAATGGAATGAAAAACACTAGAGCCGAACCAATATGGGATTTGATAACAGCTTTTGGGGAGACAAAAGTCACTGATTACCAATATACAGCACATATGCAGACCCAGACTTATCCACAGTCTAATTCTAAAATAGATAGTTCCCCCCCCAATCTACACACAACACCCCACAATGACAAAGCAAAACCAGTTTGGAATTTAACATTTATTCAAAATATAACACTGATATACATTTACATAAGTATTCAGACCCTTCACTCAGTACTTCGTTGAAGCACCTTTGACAGCGATTACAGCCTCAAATCAAATTTTATTAGTCACATGCACCAAATACAACAGTGAAATGCTTACTTACAAGCCCCTAACCAACAATGCAGTTTTCAAAAATACAGATAAGAAGAGGTAAAAGTAACAAGTAATTAAGGAGCAGCAGTAAAATAACAATAGCGAGACTATATACAGTGGGGGTACCGATACAGTCAATGTGAGGGGAAACCGGTTATTTGAGGTAGTATGTACATGTAGGTAGAGTTATTACAGTGACTATGTATAGAATAAAAGAGAGAAGCAGTGGTGTAAAGAGGGGGTGAGGGGGCACTGCAAATAGTCTGGGTATCCATTTGACTAGATGTTCAGGAATCTTATGGCTTTGGGGTACTAGCTGTTTAGAAGTCTCTTGGACCTTGACTTAGCGCTACTGTAGCGCTTGCCGCGCGGTAGCAGAGAGAACACTATGGCTGGGGGCAGCTAGAGTCTTCGATAACTTTTAGAGCCTTCCTCTGAAATCGCCTGGTATAGAGGACCTGGATGGCAGGAAGCTTGGCCACAGTGATTACAGAGGGTCGTGCGAACAGTCCAGTACGAGTCTTGCGGTCGGAGGCCGAGCAGTTGCCATACCAGGCAGCGACGCAACCAGTTAGGATGCTCTCGATGGTGCAGCTGAAAAACCTTTTGAGGATCTGAGGACCCATGCCAAATCTTTTCAGTCTCCTGAGGGGGAAAGGTGTTTGAGGCCTCTTCACAACTGTCTTGGTGTGCTTGGACCATGTTAGTTTGTTGGTGATGTGGACACCAAGGAACTTGAAGCTCTCAACCTGCTCCACTGCAGCCCCGTCGATGAGAATGAGGCATGCTCAGTCCTCTTTTTCCTTTAGACCACAATCACCTCCTTTGTCTTGATCACCTCCTTTGTCTTGATCACGTTGAGGAAGAGGTTGTTGTCCTGGCACCACATGGTCAGGTCTCTGACCTCCCTACAGGCAGTCTTGTCATTGTCGGTGATCCGGCCTACCAATTGTGAAATCTGCAAAATTAATGGTGTTGGAGTCATGCAGACATGAGTGAACAGGGAGTACAGTAGGGGACTGATCACGCACCCCTGAGGGGCCCCTGCGTTGAGGATCAGTGTGGCGGATGTGTTGTTACCTACCCTTAACACCTGGGGGAAGCCCTTCAGGAAGTCCAGGATCCAGTTTTCATTGGGAGGTGTTAGGTCTCAGGGTCCTTAGCTTAGTGATGAGCTTAGAGGGCACTATGGTGTCGAACGCTGAGCTGTAGTCAATGAACAGCATTCTCATATAGGTGTTCCTTTTGTCCAGATGGGAAAGGGCAGTGTGGAGTGCAATGGAGATTGCATCATCTGTGGATCTGCTGGGGAGGCAAAAAAATTGGAGTAGGTCTAGGGTTTCTGGGATGATGATGTTGATGTGAGCCATGACCAGCCTTTCAAAGCACTTCATGGCTACAGACGTGAGTGCTACGTGTCGGTAGTCATTTAGGCAGGTTACATTAGTGTTCTTGGGCACAGGGACTATGGTGGTCTGCCTAAAACATGTTGGTATTACAAACTCGGACAGGATGAAAACATCAGTGAAGACACTTCCAGTTGTGTACTGCGAGCATGCCCTGACCGTCCTGGTAATCCGTCTGGCCCTGCGGCAGTGTGAATGCTGATGTCTTATTCACATCGGCTGCGGAGATCGTGATCACACAGTCGTCCGGAACAGCTGGTGCTCTCATGCATGTTTCAGTGTTATTTGCCTCAAAGCGAGCATAGAAGTAGTAATTAATGGCTTCTGTTTGGGGTATGTACATCCGGTCACTGTGGGGACGACGTCGTCAACGCACTTATTGATGAGGCCAATGACTGATTTGGTCTACTCCTCAAAGCCATTGGAGGAATCCCAGAACATATTCCAGTCTGTGCTTGCAAAACAGTCCAGTAGCTTAGCATCTGCTTCATCTGACCACTTTTTTATTGATCACTTGTTTCCTGCTTTAATTTTTTGCTTGTAAGCAGGAAGATAGAATTATGGTCAGACTTGACAAATTTAAGAGCTTTGTCTCTGTGTGTGGAGCATATGTGGTCTGGAGTTTTTTCCCCCTCTGGTTACACGCATAACATGCTAGAAATGAGGTAAAACAGATTTAAGTTTTCCTGCATTAAAGTCCCCATCTACTAGGAGCGCTGCCTCTGGGTGAGCGTTTTCTTGTTTGCTTATGGCGGAATACAGCTCATTCAATGCTGTCTTAGTGCCAGCCTCTGACTGTGGTGGTATGTAAACAGCTACGAAGAAAACAGATAAACTCTTAGCAGGTAGTGTGGTCTATAGTTTATCATGAGTTACTCTACCTCAGGCGAACAATAGCCTGAGACTTCCTTAGATATCGTGCATAAGCTGCTATTTACAAAAATACATAGAACACCACCCCTTGTGTTACCAGCAGGATAAAACAGCAGCGTCTGGTACATCGTATAACCAGCCAGCTGTATGTTGATATTGTCGTCATCCAGCCACAACTCCGTGAAGCATAAGATGTTAAGGTTTTTAGTGTCCCGATGGTAGTTCAATCTTCCGCATAACTTGTTTATTTTATTGTCCAAAGATTGCACATTTGCTAGCAGAATGGAGTGAAGTAGGAGTTTATTTGATCACCTGTGAATTCTCAGAAGGCAGCCAGACCTTCGGCCCCTCTTTCTCCGCAGATCACAGGGACCGGGGCTTGTTCCCGAGGAAGCAGCGTATCCTTCGCGTCAAAAATGAGGATTCTGCTAGTCCGTGGTGAGTAATTGCAGTCCTAATGTCTAGAAGTTATTTTCGGTCATAAGAGACGGTAGTGGCAACATCATGTACAAAATAAGTTTAATGCAAATAAGCCAACATAAAAAAATTAAGATCTGGGAGCAAGTAAAACATCTGCCATCTTCTCCGGCACCATTTTATTCAGTCTTTGCCCCAGTCTGAGGTTTTCATCTAGGATCTCTCTGAACTTTGCCCTGTTTATCTTTCCCTTAATCCTGACTAGTCTCCCAGTCTCTGAAAAACATCCCCACAGCATGATGCTGCCACCACCATGCGTCAACATAGGGGTGGTGCCAGGTTTCTTCCAGATGAGACACTTGGCATTCAGGCCAAAGAGTTCAATCTTGGTTTCATCGGACCAGAGAATCTGGTTTCTTTCGGTCTGATAGTCTTTTATGTGCCTTTAAGCAAACTTCAAGCGTGCTGAGGAGTGGCTTCCCTCCTAACAAGTCTACCATCAAGGCCTGATTGGTGGCATGCTGCAGAGATGAGAGAACCTTCCAGAAGAACAACCATCTCCACAGAGGAACTCTAGAGCTCTGACAGAGTGACCATCGGGATTCCCTGACCAAGGCCCTTCTCCCATGACTGCTCAGTTTGGCCAGATGGCCAGGTCTAGGAAGAGTCTTCGTGTTTCCAATCTTATTTCATTTAAGAATGATGGAGGCCACTGTGTTCTTTGGGACCTTCAATGCTGCAAAACATTTTTGGTACCCATCCCCAGATATGTGCCTTGACAATCCTGTCTGGGAGATCTACGGACATCTCCTATGCCCTCACGGCTTGGTTTTGCTCTGACATGCACGGTCAACTGTGGGACCTTATATAGACAGGTGCGTGCCTTTCCAAATCATGTCCAATCAATTGAATTCACAGGAGAACTAGAAACGTCTCAAGGATGATCAATGGAAACCGGATGCACCTGAAGTCTGAGTCTGATAGCAAAGGGTCTGAATACTTAGTTTTTTGCAAAAAATGTTTAACTTTGTCATTATGGGGTATTGTGTGTAGATTGACGATGAAAACTTTTAATCTAATCCATTTTAGAGTAAGGCTGTAACATAACAAAATGCAGAAAAACACAATAAATGTTTGTTTTGTTCGATAAAGTCCCTCTTTATATCCCAAAAACTCTTGTTGGCTCATTTTTTCAGTAATCCACTGGCTCAAAGGCGGTCAAAACATGCAGACGAATACATCGTAATAGTACCGGTAAAGTTCGTCGAAACATGTTAAACGATGTTTATAATTAATCTTCAGGTTGTCATCGTCTAAATAATTTAAGCGTATTCAATAGAAAGGGAAAACAACGAAGGGCACGCACTCGGTCACGCACGCAAACCAGTACTGCATTATTCTACAGTCCACTGACAGAAAGGTCTAATTCTTCAGAAAATAAGCCAGAAACAATATCTGAAACAATGTCTAAAGACTGTTGACATCTAGTGGAAGCCAGAGGAACTGCAATCTGGGTCATAACCCATTAGATACTCGAGGCATTCAATTGAAAACTACCCACATCAAGAAAATCCCACTTCCTGGATGGATTTTCCTCAGGTTTTCGCCTGCCATATCAGTTATGTTATACTCAGAGACATTATTTTAACAGTTTTGGAAAAGTTTGAGTGTTTTCTAACCAAATCTAACAATTATATGCATATCCTTGCTTCTGGGCCTGAGTAACAGGCAGTTTACTTTGGGCACGCTTCTCATCCAGACGTCGAAATACTGCCCCCAAGCCATAAGAAGTTATTAAGAACCAGTTCTTATTTTCAATGATGGCCTAGCAACAGAGGGTTAACTGCCTTGTTCAGGGACAGAACGACAGATTTTTACTTTGTCAGCTCGGGGATTCGATCTCGCAACCTTTCGGTTACTGGACCAACGCTCTAACCACTAGGCTACCATAGAAACACTATAGTAATCTCGCAAGGAGAGGTTGTTCAGAGATACTTTTGAGGAGATGGGGAAACGTCATTGGAATCGTATTAACACCCATTGTGTACGTTTCTAATGCATCGTCAATGGACCATGCAGTGCATTCTGGGCAACTCTGACAAGGAGAGCTCTTCTTCACAGAGTGTATGGGTGTCAATGGGGCACTAGCTCAAAAACACAACATTACCATGAATTTCATTAACAAGTACAACTTTACAAATATTTTCAGAAATGTCAGATAATTAGCTTGTTCTGTCATATTGTATAGCTCTGGAATCGCGACAGAGGAAAATGGCCAGGTTTTGACTCACCCACGACTTCAAGAAGAGATTGCATGACAATTACCGTAGCAACTGCATGACGCAACATGATAATGTGAACACGATTGGTCAACCGTCTGCGGCATTACACGGTCCTCCATTCATTTCCCAATGGGATTTCCATCTCTTCTCTCTGACTTGTGATCACAATGCACTGTCTGATATGACAAGCACACGCTAGCTGTTAATTACGAAAATGTTCTTACTTAAACCATAATGTAAATTACACGTACTCAATACAAAACATATCGGCTATACATTTCAACTGCAAATGGCATGCGCTGATGACAAAACATT
Organism: Oncorhynchus nerka; assembly: GCF_034236695.1. Taxonomy (NCBI): domain Eukaryota; kingdom Metazoa; phylum Chordata; class Actinopteri; order Salmoniformes; family Salmonidae; genus Oncorhynchus; species Oncorhynchus nerka. The sequence continues at coordinate 48,228,840 of NC_088413.1, read as the reverse complement.
AAAGAAATGCTCGCCGCACTGGTTTTAGTCACACTTTCCAATTTAGCTAATCTTCTCATCATGAATAAAACAAATGGCCCGAACGGTAATATCTGTGTCAACTAAATAAGCCCACTAACATAATACTGTTACTGTCTGGGCCTATTGTCTGTATGAAGGATGAGTCAATGTTGACTTTGGCGCCAGTCCAGGGTCACACATAAGTAGCACAGATTGCTTGCTAGCTAGCTACGCTAACTACCTTGCTGGCTAAATAGAGCCTAACTACGGTTATCTAGCCTGCTAACGTTAACCAATTGAGCATGTGTTGAGGACAGGGCTGCTTGCTTGAGCGTACTTTTGATGACTTACTTATTCAAATATAATGTCGCTGGCAAGCTGCTCACAGTCAAATCACTATGCCCACTGACTCTCACGTTGTGACTTACAGAATGAATGATGTTCAATGAGGAGCTCGTTGAGCACAGTCTTCAGGCAACCATTGACAAATGACAAATTAGCACACGTATTTGTTCATTCTATGTACATAATATTGGTGCTTTACCGGTGAAATAAAGCCCGATACAAATATTTCTGTTAGATTTATTATCGGCCGATAATAAATCTGTCAACCGATTTATCAGTGGGGCTAAAAAAAAATATATAATCCAATCTTGAATGAAATAAGTATAGTAACTGTACTTGTAACAATAATCATGGTATTAGAATTGAAAGAATAGTCATTGGTAGATGCCCAGACTTTAACAAGAGTATTTGTAACTTGAGACATGCCCTCACTAATACCTAATCCACTGGCCTAACTGAAAAACAAGGCCAGAAACACTGAACCTGCTTACAGGCATTTAACTTAAGCACATCAGGCTAAGCACACAAGTCAGAAACAACTGACAAGAGCATGTTGGCTGAGTAAATCCCTCAGAGCCCAGCCCAGTCAGAAGCCACATGGCAATTGTCCCTGCATGCGCCTGCTTCCCCTACGCCTTCTCCCTCCCTCCTCCCCTGCTGTGGGTCCATGTTTCTTCTAGTCTGGCTGGCTCTCTGCGCTGCCTACAGCCAAGCCGTGATGAGGTGATGTCTGGGACAACTCCTTGTGCTGGCTTAGCCAACCACAGCACTCGCCTTAACACCACGGTAGTGAGTGGGTGGAGCTATCTCCAAATAGCAAGGTCAGCTCACGATGGCTGACTGATCTCCTCTCAGAATACAGAAGAGGGCCCTTTATAGTGATTTAATCCATATGCTCAGTAGAGTCTATAACCTAACAGCCAAAGGATTACAGACTGGTGGTATGAGGGTTAATGGTTAGAGTTTTGGGATCCTTGCTAAATAAGCATGACCTGTGGGTATTGTACAGACAACGCTGGCAGATATGACTGAGGGACACAGAAGTCATTGGACCACACCCAGTCATCAGTTCTCCTCTGGTGCCCATCTCCAAACAGCTCATGGCCAACTCAACCATGTTGACAAAACAATGTATCTGTTTATTACAGAGCACACGATTCCACTGTCAAAGAGCTGGAATCTACTGTCACAAAGGTAATGCTAGTGAACATAAAACATTTAGTTAATACTCCTTCGGCTAAATAGGGAAATCATCAGTGGCTTGTAAGGAGAAACAGTAAAAGGCATTGAACACTTTCAAGAAGATGATTTAAAACCAAATGGAGAAAAGTGAAACTGATGACACTGGATGAGGTCATATGTGTAAAATAAAGTAAAACTGAAGATGCTAGGTGAGGTCATATGGATAAAACCAACAACACTTGTGATGAGGGTAGGTAAGATCATCAGAGTACAGTAAATTAAAGCTGATGATGTTGGGTGAGGTCAACACTTTACACATGGATAAATCAACACTTTACCTGGTACCGGAGCGGTTCACAACATCCACGATCTCCCCTGGAAAAAACCTCTCCCTGGCATAAGAATACACATCATCACAGATCTCGTGGAGCCGGGTACGGTATGTGAGTGCTGTGAGGTGCAGCAAGGGGACCACCAGGGCTGAGGGGAAGCTCTGCAGGCTACGACGGCCCCTCTTCTCACTCTCCAAGGCTTCCAGGTAGGTCAGGCCAGGCTTGCCTGTCACCGCACAGCTCCACACCAAGCTGTTGCACAAGATGGTCCTCTCAAAGAACTCACTGTGGGGAGACAGGGTGGTTCAGGTCATTGCATATTCCCTAATGTGTACTACTGTGGAGGCTGGTGGGAGGAGCTATAGGAGGACAGGCTCACTGTAATTGTATTAATGGAACAGAGTCAAACATGTGGTTTCCTTCAGTGCAATGTGTTTGATACCGTTCCATTGATTCCATTCCAGCCATTACAATGAGCCTGTCCTCTTATAGCTCCTCCCACCAGCCTCCACTGGTGTACTACTTTCAACCAGGGCCCTAATGTGTGACAGCATGAAATGAAAGTGTTCAGCAATTTTGCAAGTTTTCTGGACAGAGGCAAAATATTGTTGCCCACACAATCACTGGAGGCCAGGAAAACCCATGCTCCCCAGATCACTGTTGAAAACATTGTTGCATACAATTTATGCCTCGCTTATCTCTGTAATACTGTAAACTTGAGGCTTTTCCAAGGTCTCTGCACAAAGATAGGATCTTGAAAAACCTGAAGTTTCTTTAGTCATGTTGATAAATCTGTCACATGAGTAAAGACACCATACCTCAAAAATACTTTAAACAAAAACAAATATAAAATACTCCATCTTCTAAATAGTTTTTAAATAATAAACAAAACTAAGATGTCCATCACTGTACTAAATTTGCAATAAAAACCACCATGGCCAATATATGGATCTGGGTGCCATTGTTTACCTTTTTTTGTCTGAGTTTGTTATTCGTTGGTAAGTCAAAAATGTGTCGTCGTCAATGGGTAACAATTTGCCCCCCAAAATATTCACTAAAAACTATATAACACAGTTAGCATTTTGATTCCTAGTTAGCTAGCTACAATAAACAATCACACAACAATAGCCCCGACCACGTTTCTCACGCTAACTGAGACAGAAAAGTTGCGAGGAGCAGATTTGCTCTCATCCTTCGACTTATGTGAGAAGAGAACCGTCCCATAACTTTCAACAAGATTGGTTAACTACATCAACATGTTATTCGACAGATATTACAATACATTGTGGCAATAACAACCTGAACTCAAATTAAAGTCGACTCAAGTTTAATAGTTTGCAGCGCTAGCTTCCAGCCGGCTAGCAGGCCCAACTAAATACTTGGTTAGCTCGGCTGGTAGAGGTAACGTTAGCTACTCGCTTCAACACTAGTAGCCGCTTGGCTAGCTAGCTAACTAGCTAGCCAAGCGGCTACTAGTGTTGAAGCGAGTAGCTAACGTTACCTCTACCAGCCGAGCTAACCAAGTATTTAGTTGGGCCTGCTAGCCGGCTGAAGCTAGCGCTGCAAACTATTAAACTTGAGTCGACTTTAATTTGAGCTAGTTAGCTAGCTAACTAAATCATTGCTAACGTTACGCTTAATAAATAACCGAACCGGATATAAATTGCAGTTCTGACCCATTTCATCTGATGGCTAGTTGAGTAGGTGCCAGTCAGACAATACATTAAAGATATTCAAACTAGTTATTAATAGTATGTACTTTGTCGCGCTTCCAACATTGCAGTTGACTTTATAGCTAAGTAACGTTACCTAACGTTTGCTGTCACTTCGGTGTAACTTTTCTCACTCGAGTTGAGACAATATTTGATAGTGCTTTTCTATAATGATTCTGAAATTGTAATTAAGTTATTCGTTTGGACTTCACGTACTCATAAGTCCTGAAGATTTCATGCGTGACTTTGCAAAGGAATACTTCTTCATCTGGTTTTAGGTCCGCTGGGGACTTCTGTCTGACGAAAGGCTTTCTGTGGAGAAGCGGCATCTTTCTTTATCTTCGTCTTCTCTTGATCGGTCCTCTTGACTTTCAAAAAAAGAGGGTAAAAGGCCCGAAAGACTTATTACATAAAAGTTTTAACAGCAAACATAGCCAATAAACAAAGGGCAATGACCCGAATATTGTAAAAATTGACGACAATTTAAGAGGAACTCCAGCCTTTGTTAATGACACATGCTTCCCAGTCAGTCTCACACACAAAAGTGAAGCTATTCCAACCACATGAAAATGTGCTCAATGACTGACAATCTATTTCTGATATTATCAATAAAAACGCCGATGTTCAAACCACCGGATAACAATGTTGCAAACAAGAGGAAGAATCCAAGAGAGGTTTACCGGTTCAGTTGTGTATCGTTGAAACGATAATACGCGGGAGAAATATACAAAAAGTCCGCGGACTGCCCCACTTCTCCGGCGGACCGACACGGTGTTGACGACAAGTTTGATCAGCTCTAGTTGTTCACAGACAAGGAAGCGTTTGGGGTGGGGGTGGGGGGTGGCCTGAGTGAAGAATCTTTTATTGGTTGTTTGTCCCGTCACTCGCTTCATCACCACCAATCACGTTTATGTTCATTGAACATATTTTGTACAACTGAACTAGAGCATACATCATTTTTACAGATCTAAGTGAAAGTCATCATAATCAGTTCCAACATTATAGCAGATAAACAGAATATTGAGGGTTATTGAAGGCCTATATTCAAGGTGGTGTCGATTGCTTGTTTTGCACAACATGGTGACTGCATGATGCCTGTCTGATGTAGGTACAGAGCTTTATAACCAAGGTGCCAAATCCTCCAAAGTTGTTGTAATTACAATGGCCACAGAGTCCAAATTAACCACTATTAAATCGCTGCAAAAATAATGGGTTTCAGTGATTGAGAGGCAAGGCCATGCTGTTGGAAGGCAAAACAGAATTTCCTTACAGCTGGTGCCAGTTACTAGCCAATTTCTGCACAATTATGCTACCCTCCCATGAATTCACTGAATTGTAAAGTACATGACATTATCCCAGTGATAGTTTGGATAGCCTGTCACAGATCACTTGGTCATCTTGATAGATTGTTATTCCTTGAACATGATATGATAAGGCACAGTCCTATACGAAAGCGTATCTGCATTGCAGCAGAAAGTCAATTTCCAAGGGACAGAAAGTCTGAAGGGATGTTTGTTCTTCACTCGGGGGTCACAGATCCTATAAAGGTGTATCTCTTTGAATGCGTCCGGGCCACCGTCCTTCCCCAGATAGACGTGGTAATCCAGAGGTACTTTATCTACTCACTGGCTAAGGTTGATCCCTCCCTGAAGGACGAGCACAGGACAGCATTATAAGTGTGCATTATGCTTGACGTGACACATCATAGAAACATTACATTCTCAAAGTGTGGAAAACAGACAGCATACTGACTTAAGGTTTTTTATTAACCTTTATTTAACTAGGCAAGTCAGTAAAGAACAAATTCTTATTTTCAATCCCAGCCTAGGAACAAACAGTGGGTTAACTGCCTTGTTCAGGGGCAGAACGACGGATTTTTACCTTGTCAGCTCAGGGATTTGATCTTGCAACCTTTCAGTTACTAGTCCAACACTCTAACCACTAGGATACCTGCCGCCCCAACTAAGTAATGAAGTAACGAAAGTGCTTCCTGGAGGCTTGAAACTATAATCAATAGAGCACAAGTGGAGTACTTTCATGGTGGTCTGGGTCGTCACATTTTTTTTTTTTTATGAACTGAAAGAATGAGGGACTACTTAGACTTGTCCAATAAGAAACACTAATTTCTGTTATCAGTTGCAAACAATGTGCCCAAATGAATACACCCCGGGTAATGGTGTCCAATGTTTACCTACTTCATTTGATCATTGGGCTGTAGAAAGTACTCAAACACATTGTTCATGATGAGAAAATCTGAATTCTGTAACAGGGAATCCTGAGTCATGTTATTTGCATGGATGACCTGGGGAAATGTGAGACAAAGAGAGACACCTGTGGCACTTATATTCTTCAAAAATATAAGACAAAGATAAGTTCAAGAGACAAACTCAAATCAAATTGTATTTGTCAAATGCACAGAATACAACAGGTGTAGACCTCACAGTGAAATGCTTACTGAAAAGCCCTTAACCAACAATGTCGTTTTAAGAAAAAAAGTGTTAAGTATTTACTAAAATAAAAAATAATTTAAAAAAAAACGTTGTTGTTGAAAAATAACAAATAATTAAGGAGCAACAATAAAGTAACAGTTGCGAGGCAATATACAGGGGGTACTAATGATCACTTTATCTGTATTCGGTCACTGAAGCCATACTTCTCCACAGCCATATTTTGAAGCCTGATAAACTCTGCACTGATCTCTACCCCAACAAGCTGAGCTGCAGAGCTGTACAGGTACCCCTGAAGCACAAACAGATGACTGGAAGAGTAAATACTTTTGTGCCAAAGCATTCATGAAACTGATGTTCCTGCAATATTGTCCACCACTAGTCTCCCCAGTCACTGGTAGGACACGCTGGAACAGGAACTGGAGCTCCAGTATGGAAGAGTGAGAGATGAACTCAGAATAGAAACATCAAAAATAGACATTCATTTTGACACAATGCTGCTATATGAGGTTTATAACCTGACCCTCATCTTACACATATACTAATTATTGATAGGCCAGTGTAACTCAAGTAAGTACAATAGTTGGCCATGCAAGGCAACAAACCTGCCCATGGGAGCTGTTCTGTGAGAGCCACATTTCAGGCAGTGGTTATGGCTCATCTTGCCCTCCTCACAGAGTGTATCTACTGTCTCCTCGACATACAGGAAAGCATCCTCATGCAGTGTGGGTTGAGGGTTCTGCTGGGACTGAGTAATCAATTAATGATACACAGAATTAGGCCTATGTTTTGTTGAAGCCTTTAAGCAGGAAGTCATCCCGCTGTAGTTTGTTTTATTTGATTCCTCACTGAAAATAAAAAGGTATACACACCTTGCACCAAATACAAGAACCCCAGCTAGTAAATCTGGTGTAAAAGTGATTGTTGTATCATGAAAGCAATTACTGTTACACACCTTCTGAATAGCCAATGACTCCAAAAGAAGACTTATCCTGAGATCCTATGAAGTACTTTGAAGTATAACCTTTTGATTGTCAACCAACCCATCATCCACTTTATCTGCAAAAAAACAAAACAGAGTAGCTAAATTTATACAGTTGAGTCAATATTATCATACATGAACATGATCATTCAGTGCAGGTGTTTTGAGTCTCACCTGTTATGCTTAAAATAAAAATTAAATAGAATTCAGACTGTTTTTTAAGTATCTATATATCCTTGAGTAAATAAAGCTGCATACAAACATGGTCTCTTTCTTGAGTGAGTCAGCCTAGCTCAATGCTTTCAGTGTTGGAAGGGCAGCCAGCGAAAGCACAGAACATAGGCGTTGGTAATGTTCTCTAGTTGCACCGTGATTTGCTCAGTGTTTTGTCACTCATGGGGACACTACATCACCACAGAATCTACAGGGAGAGCCAGGCAGTTCAAGCCCCTTTGGGTTCTGCCATATATTTACAGCAGAAGTACCAATCAAAGAAGGCTCAAGGTCCATGGCATGATATTTTGATATCCATGTAAGTCTCTTTCGGACACGGTGACCTTTATCAATATATTCACCTGTATTTATCCCCCCCCCCTTCAAAAAAAATGAAACGCTAATTAGCTGGTAATGTGGCTATCATAAAGAACTACAAATGCCATGTTGATCTGGACGAGACTGCTGAATCAAGGCAAAGGTAAGAATCTCTGGATTAACGACAAAATGTTCGCTAAATATAGTAATTAATAAATTGGCAACATTTCTTTAAATTGACAATTCTGTGAACTGTCTTGTGCAATTTTTAAATTGACACAATACCTGTTAGCAAATGTGTCAGCAATATAGATGACGTGCTGGAGCTTGCAGGGATTTGCAGTTTTGTATGATATCTATTTTGATGTTAATTAGCATTTTGGAATCCGAATCCGTCGCGCCAGGGTAAGTTACACAAAACACAACAGACTCTATGACCTTGAGAGCCTTCTTGGACAGGCACTTCTGCTGTAATTCTATTTCTAAAATCTGTTTATAAAATATTCAATGGGAAAAATAAATGGTGGGAAAACCAATAGAACCATTTCCCTTTTTGACCGCTAGGATTTATGGTTATTATTATGACAGTTGGGCTCTACTGGCCACAGATAAAATATTGTCAAATCACGTTATGTCTACCATAGCTTTGATTGGACTGATCATGTCAACTTCATATGTTCAAAATCTTAAAATCAAAAGCTAGCTAGACAAGAAGTCATCACTACGAATCACGTTGTCGATCGACAGTAAAATCCTTTTCAATCCTTGCCATATGAAGAGAAATGATAGATAAATCATCTCGGGGGCTCATCTGCCATTGGACATAAACATTACACTACAAGTCGGAAATCGCTAATTCAACAATGAGTGGTATGGAAGGAATCATTGGCAAAGCGATCACTATTTTGCTCCCCCTACCTGCTATTAGATGGAGAGGGTTCGTGGTAATGACTGAAGCAGAATAAGTGGAATCAGAGTCTGGGTTTAAGCATTTAAAATATCTGTCTGAAAGGGTCTATTTTCCAGGCTTCAAAACATTCACACGCAACATCTTGGGCTGGAAAATGTATAATAGATTGGCCATGCTGTCAATCCAGCATGACTCCATCCAGAGAATGCCAGGCTTTGATGACATAGTTTGATGACAAAGTTTACCCACAAGAAGGACCGCTGGTCACTTGTTCAAGTGAGCACAACAACTGTGAGTCCAAAAATATTTATTTTATGCTGCTGCATAAATGCTGTAATATGCCAGGGATACTGTAGCTAAGAAAGTAATACTAAGTGTATGTTGTGTAGTAAGCTGTTAGTTGCCCATGTGTGTCACCCAGGGTTGCCAGATCTAGTTAAAATGTATAGCCCAGTGACCTCTCAAATCCTGCAACAAGGCCTGAAAAGTATGCCAAAATGTTTTTTTCAACCGCAAGAGAGGAGTTGACACATTTATCCATTAAAACCTTTTTCCATAACGTTATTGAGTGAATTATGAAGGAATATATTAACATAATTTGAGTGATGACAGAGGATCTCGAAATCTGCCAGAAACACTTTGACGAAATTTAAAAAACGAATGTTAGGCTATTTTCTGGCAACTGTGCCGTTATTATGTGCCAGACTACAAACCGTTATAAATGGCCAATTTGAGAGATTGACTAATTATTTCAATAGCCTTAGGCTACTGACAAAAATCTGGGTTTATAATCGCAATTCAACTTTGTCATGGTTTGCTGAGCTATAGTCTAAAGCCCCTGATAGGCCAACAATTCATTTCAGGGAAAAGTCCACAATGAAACTGAAATTCGCCTAAATTATACATTTGCTATAGAGCTGTGACCATGACCGCAATTGATAACGTCCAATTTAATTAACTAAACATGGATATTAATAATTGCCTAATAACACAAGTCTACAACAACAAACTGAAGTTAGCTATTTATTAAATATATTTGCCATATCCAGGAAGTGGCACAAATTGATTTGGGATTTGGAAAATGGGTTGGAAATAGGTGTCTCCACGACCAATCTGAATAGCCTTCCTACCTACAACTGGAACAAAGTTGTCACGATGTAAGCCGGTGCTGCCCTGTCTCCATGACTCAGCTGCCTGCTGCAGCGCTCTCTCAACCAGTGCTCAACACACATACACCCCTCCGGCCCTCCCCACAACTCACTCCCTGATAGTCAGCAGTAGCAGGTCACAGTGAAAAATATCCTGAACAAAAATATAAACGCAACATGCAACAATTGCAAAGATTTTACTGAGTTACAGTACATTAATTAGGCCCTAATCTATGGATTTCACATGACTGGGAATACAGATATGCATCTGTTGGTCACAGATACCTTAAAAATAATGGCCTCACAATGGTCCTCAGTATCCCATCACAGTATTTCTTTGCATTCAAATTTCCATCAATAAAAGAACTGTGTTCGTTGTCCGTGGGTTATGCCTGTCCATACCATAACCCCACCACCACCATGGGGCACTCTGTTCACAAAATTGACATCAGGAAACCGCTCGCCCACACAACGCCATACACGTGGTCTGCGGTTGTGAGGCCAGTTGGACGTACTGCCAAATTCTATAAAACGAAGTTGGTCGCTTATGGTAGAGAAATGAACATTAAATTCTCTGGCAACAGCTCTGGTGGAACATTCCTGCAGTCAGCATACCAATTACACACTCCCTCAAAACCTGAGACATTGTGGCATTGTGTTGTGTGACAAAACCCCACATTTTAGAGTGGCCTTTTATTGTCCCCGGCCCAAGGTGCAACTGTGTAATGATCAGACTGTTTAATCAGCTTCTTGATATGCCACAACTGTCAGGTGGATGGATTATCTTGGCAATAAGAGATGCTCACTAACAGGACTGTAAACAAATTTTGTTTACAAAATTTGAGAGAAATAAGCTTTCCGTGCGTATAGAACATTTCTGGGACTAACACTTTACATGTTGCGTTTATATTTTTGTTCAGAATACAGTTGAAGTCAGAAGTTAACATACACTTTAGCCAAAAACATGTAAACTCAGTTTCACAATTCCTGACATTTAATCCTAGTAAAAGTTCCCTGTTTTAGGTCAGTTAGGATCACCACTTTATTCTTAGAACGTGAAATGTCAGAATAATTGTAACAAAATTTGTCTTCATCTGACGAGGGGTATGACAGATCGGACCAATGTGCAGCGTGGTAAGTGTTCGTCATGTTAAATGAAAAGACACTGAACACGAAAACACAAAACAACAAAGTGAAAGACAGTTCTGTATGGTGAAGACACAGTAAACAATTACCCACAACTCAAGTGGGAAAAACAGGCTGCCTAAGTATGGTTCTCAATCAGAGACAAGGAACGACACCTGCCTCTGATTGAGAACCATACCAGGCCAAACACATAAATACTACATAGAAAAAAGAACATAGACTACCCACCCCAACTCACGCCCTGACCAAACTAACACAAAGACATAATAAAAGAACTAAGGTCAGAACGTGACAATAATAGCAGAGAGAATGATTTATTTCAGCTTTTATTTCTTTCATCACATTCCCAGTGGGTCAGAAGTTTGCATACACTCAATTAGTATTTAGTAGCTTGCCTTTACATTGTTTAACTTGGGTCAAATGTTTCAGTTAGCCTCCACAAGCTTCCCACAATAAGTTGGGTGAATCCTCCTGACAGAGCTGGTGTAACTGAGTCAGGTTTGTAGGCCTCCTTGCTCGCACATACTTTTTCAGTTCTTCCCACAAATTTTCTATGGGATTGAGGTCAGGGCTTTGTGATGGCCACTCCAATACCTTGACTTTGTTGTCCTTACGGCATTTTGCCAATACTGGGGAAGTATGCTTTGGGTCATTGTCCATTTGGAAGACCCATTTGCGACCAAGCTTTAACTGATGTCTTGAGATGTTGCTTCAATATAGCCACATAATTTTCCGTCCTCATGATGCCATCTATTTTGTGAAGTGCACCAGTCCTTCCTGCAGCAAAGCACACCCACAACATGATGCTGCCACCCCCATGCTTCACGGTTGGGATGGTGTTCTTCGGCTTGCAAGCCTCCCCCTTTTTCCTCCAAACACAACAATGGTCATTATTGACAAACAGTTCTATGTTTGTTTCATTAGACCAGAGGACATTTCTCCAAAAAGTACGATCTTTGTCCCCATGTGCAGTTGCAAACCATAGTCTGGCTTTTTTATGGCGGTTTTGAAGCAGTAGATTCTTCCTTGCTGAGCGGCCTTTCAGGTTATATTGATATAGGACTCATTTTACTGTGGATATAGATATTTTTGTACCTGTTTCCTCCAGCATCCTCACAACGTCCTTTGCTGTTGTTCTGGGATTGATTTGCACTTTTTGCACAAAAGTACAAAAAATCTCTAAGAGACAAAACGCGTCTCCTTCCTGAGCGGTATGACGGCTGTGTGGGTGCATGGTGTTTATACTTGCGTATTATTGTCTGTACAGATGAACGTGGTACCTTCAGTCGTTTGGAAATTGCTCCCAAGGATAAACCAGACTTGTGTAGTTCTACAATTTTTTTTCTGAGGTCTTGGCTGATTTCTTTTGATTTTCCTGTGATGTCAAGCAAAGAGGCACTGAGTTTGAAGGTAGGCCTTGAAATACATCCACAGGTACACCTCCAACGGACTCAAATGACGTTAGTTAGCCGATCAGAAACTTCAAAAGCCATGACATTTTCTGGAATTATCCAAGCTGTTTAAAGGCACAATCAACGTAGTGTATGTAAACTTCAGACCCACTTGAGTTGTGATATAGTGAATAAGTGAAATAATCTCTCTGTAAACAACTGTTGGAACAATTATTTGTGTCATGCACAAAGTAGATATCCTAACCGACTTGCCAAAACTATAGTTTGTAAACAAGAAATTTGTGAAGTGGTTGATAAACGAGTTTCAATGACTCCAACCTAAGTGTATGTAAACTTCTGACTTCAACTGTATATATATATATACACACACACAGAGTACCAATCAAAAGTTTGGACAGACCTACTCATTCAAGGGTTTCTCTTTATTTTTACTCATTTCTACATCGTAGAATAATAGTGAAGACATCAAAACTATGAAATAACACATATGGATTCATGTAGTAACCAAAAAAGTTTACACATTTTATATTTGAGATTCTTCAAAGTAGCCACCCTTTGCATTGATGACAGCTTTGCACTCTAGGCATTTGTCCGACCAACTTCACCAGGAATGCTTTTCCAACAGTCTTTGCGTTCCCACATATGCTGAGCACTTGTTGGCTGCTTTTCCTTCGCTTTGCGGTCCAACAAATCCCAAACCATCTCAATTGCGTTGAGGTCAGGTGATTGTGGAGGCCAGGTCACTTCATCACTCTCCTTTTTGGTCAAATACACAGCCTGAAAGTGTGTTGGATCATAGTCCTGTTGAAAACAAATGATAGTCCCTTTAAAAGAAAACCTGATGGGATGGCATATCGCTGCAGAATGCTGTGGTAGCCATGCTGATTAAGTGTGCCTTGAATTCTAAATAAATGACAATGTCACCAGCAAAGCACCCCGAAACCATCCATGCTTCTGTTAAGGTTTTCTTCTGGTGAAAGAGAGGAGGACCAAAATGCAGCGTGGTTATCTTTATACATCTTTAATGAAAGATAAAAACAATTTACAAAACAAGAAATGTGAAAAACTGAAACAGCTCTATCTGGTGCAACAAACACAAAGACAGGAAACAATCACCCACGAAATACCCAAAGAATATGGCTGCCTAAATATGGTTCCCAATCAGAGACAACGATAAACACCTGCCTCTGATTGAGAACCACTCTAGGCAACCATAGACTTTCCTAGACAACTCTACTAAACACAACCCCATAAATCTAATAAACCCCTAGACAAGACAAGACACATTAATCACCCATGTCACACCCTGGCCTGACCAAAATAATAAAGAAAACACAACTAAGGCCAGGGCTAAACACAACTAAGGCCAGGGCATGACAGCTTCAAGGTGGGAGCCACACGTAGAGATCATACATTCACCTACTCTGCGTCTCACAAAGACACGGCGGTTGGAACCAAAAATCTCAAATTTGAACTCATTAGACCGGTCCATTGCTCGTGTTTCTTGGCCCAAGCAAGTCTCTTATTTTTATTGGTGTCCTTTAGTAGTGGTTTCTTAGCAGCAAATCGACCATGAAGGCCTGATTTACACAGTCTCCTCTGAACAGTTGATGTTGAGATGTGTCTGTTACTTGAACTCCGTGAAGCATTTATTTGGGCTGCATTTTCTGAGGCTGGTAACTCTAATGAACTTATCCTCTGCAGCAGAGGTAACTCTTGGTCTTCCTTTCCTGTGGTGGTCCTCACGAGAGCCAGATTCATCATAGCGCTTGATGGTTTTTGTGACTGCACTTGAAGAAACTTTCAAAGTTTTTGAAATATTCCAGATTGACTGACCTTCATGTCTAAAAGTAATGATGGACTGTCGTTTCTCTTTGCTTATTTGAGCTGTTTTTGCCATAATATGGACTTGGTCTTTTACCAAATAGAGCTATCTTCTCTATACCACCCCTACCTTGTCACAACACAACTGATTGGCTCTAACACATTAAGAAGGAAATAAATTCCACAAATTAACTTTTAACAAGGCACACCTGTTAATTTAAATGCATTCCAGGTGACTACCTCATGCAGCTGGTTGAGAGAATGCCAAAAGTGTGCAAAGCTGTCAAGGGAAAGGGTGGCTACTTTGAAGAATCTCAAATATATTTGGATTTTATAAACACTTTTTTGTTTTTTTTGTTGTTGTTTTTTTATTTATCCCTTATTTTACCAGGTAAGTTGACTGAGAACACTTTCTCATTTGCAGCAACGACCTGGGGAATAGTTACAGGGGAGAGGAGGGGGATGAATGAGCCAATTGTAAACTGGGGACTATTAGGTGACCGTGATGGTTTGAGGGCCAGATTGGGAATTTAGCCAGGACACCGAGGTTAACACCCCTACTCTTACGATAAGTGCCATAGGATCTTTAATGACCTCAGAGAGTCAGGACACCCGTTTAACATCCCATCTGAAAGACGGCACCCTACACAGGGCAGCCGGAGGCTGCATTCATTGTAGCTGGGGATTTTAACAAAGCTAATCTGAAAACAAGACTCCCTAAATTTTATCAGCATATCGATTGCGCAACCAGGGGTGGTAAAACCTTGGATCATTGTTACTCTAACTTCCGCGACGCATATAAGGCCCTGCCCCGCCCCCCTTTCGGAAAAGCTGACCACGACTCCATTTTGTTGATCCCTGCCTACAGGCAGAAACTTAAACAAGAGGCTCCCACGCTGAGGTCTGTCCAACGCTGGTCAGACCAAGCTGACTCCACACTCCAAGACTGCTTCCATCAGGTGGACTGGGACATGTTTCGTATTGCGTCAGATGAAAATATTGACGAATACGCTGATTCGGTGTGCGAGTTCATTAGAACGTGCGTCGAAGATGTCGTTCCCATAGCAACGATAAAAACATTCCCAAACCAGAAACCGTGGATTGATGGCAGCATTCGCGTGAAACTGAAAGCGCGAACCACTGCTTTTAATCAGGGCAAGGTGTCTGGTAACATGTCCGAATATAAACAATGCAGCTATTCCCTCCGCAAGGCTATTAAACAAGCTAAGCGTCAGTACAGAGACAAAGTGGAATCTCAATTCAATGGCTCAGACACAAGAGGCATGTGGCAGGGTCTACAGTCAATCACGGACTACAAGAAGAAACCCAGCCCAGTCACGGACCAGGATGTCTTGCTCCCAGGCAGACTAAATAACTTTTTGCCCGCTTTGAGGACAATACAGTGCCACTGACACGGCCTGCAACGAAAACATGCGGTCTCTCCTTCACTGCAGCCGAGGTGAGTAAGACATTTAAACGTGTTAACCCTCGCAAGGCTGCAGGCCCAGACGGCATCCCCAGCCGCGCCCCTCAGAGCATGCGCAGACCAGCTGGCCGGTGTGTTTACGGACATATTCAATCAATCCCTATACCAGTCTGCTGTTCCCACATGCTTCAAGAGGGCCACCATTGTTCCTGTTCCCAAGAAAGCTAAGGTAACTGAGCTAAACGACTACCGCCCCGTAGCACTCACTTCCGTCATCATGAAGTGCTTTGAGAGACTAGTCAAGGACCATATCACCTCCACCCTACCTGACACCCTAGACCCACTCCAATTTGCTTACCGCCCAAATAGGTCCACAGACGATGCAATCTCAACCACACTGCACACTGCCCTAACCCACCTGGACAAGAGGAATACCTATGTGAGAATGCTGTTCATCGACTACAGCTCGGCATTCAACACCATAGTACCCTCCAAGCTCGTCATCAAGCTCGAGACCCTGGGTCTCGACCCCGCCCTGTGCAACTGGGTACTGGACTTCCTGACGGGCCGCCCCAGGTGGTGAGGGTAGGCAACAACATCTCCTCCTCGCTGATCCTCAACACGGGGGGCCCCACAAGGGTGCGTTCTGAGCCCTCTCCTGTACTCCCTGTTCACCCACGACTGCGTGGCCACGCACGCCTCCAACTCAATCATCAAGTTTGCGGACGACACAACAGTGGTAGGCTTGATTACCAACAACGACGAGACGGCCTACAGGGAGGAGGTGAGGGCCCTCGGAGTGTGGTGTCAGGAAAATAACCTCACACTCAACGTCAACAAAACTAAGGAGATGATTGTGGACTTCAGGAAAAAGCAGAGGGAACACCCCCTATCCACATCGATGGAACAGTAGTGGAGAGGGTAGCAAGTTTTAAGTTCCTCGGCATACACATCACAGACAAACTGAATTGGTCCACTCACACTGACAGCGTCGTGAAGAAGGCGCAGCAGCGCCTCTTCAACCTCAGGAGGCTGAAGAAATTCGGCTTGTCACCAAAAGCACTCACAAACTTCTACAGATGCACAATCGAGAGCATCCTGGCGGGCTGTATCACCGCCTGGTACGGCAACTGCTCCGCCCTCAACCGTAAGGCTCTCCAGAGGGTAGTGAGGTCTGCACAACGCATCACCGGGGGCAAACTACCTGCCCTCCAGGACACCTACACCACCCGATGTTACAGGAAGGCCATAAAGATCATCAAGGACATCAACCACCCGAACCACTGCCTGTTCACCCCGCTATCATCCAGAAGGCGAGGTCAGTACAGGTGCATCAAAGCTGGGACTGAGAGACTGAAAAACAGCTTCTATCTCAAGGCTATCAGACTGTTAAACAGCCACCATTGAGTGGCTGCTGCCAACACACTGTCATTGACACTGACCCAACTCCAGCCACTTTAATAATGGGAATTGATGGGAAATGATGTAAATATATCACTAGCCACTTTAAACAATGCTACCTTATATAATGTTACTTACCCTACATTATTCATCTCATATGCATACGTATATACTGTACTCTACATCATCGACTGCATCCTTATGTAATACATGTATCACTAGCCACTTTAACTATGCCACTTTGTTTACTTTGTCTACATACTCATCTCATATGTATATACTGTACTCGATACCATCTACTGTATGCTGCTCTGTACCATCACTCACTCATATATCCTTATGTACATATTCTTTATCCCCTTACACTGTGTATAAGACAGTAGTTTTAGAATTGTTAGTTAGATTACTTGTTGGTTATCACTGCATTGTCGGAACTAGAAGCACAAGCATTTCGCTACACTTGCATTAACATCTGCTAACCATGTGTATGTGACAAATAAAATTTGATTTGATTTGGCAGTGTCCCAATCACTGCCCTGGGGCATTGGGATATTTTTTTTAGACCAGAGGAAAGAGTGCCTCCTACTGGCCCTCCAACACAATCCAGCAGTGGTATGCAGGGTGGTATGGTTGGTCACTATTTCACAGTTTGTCTTCACTATCATTCTACAATGTAGAAAAAAAGAAAGAAAACCCCTTGGTGTGAGTTGGTGTGTCCAAACTTTTGACTGGTACTGTATGTAGAAGGCCTTCAGTATACTCAGTTGAACTGTAGTTGCCCTCCAGTGGGTGGAGCACGTACAACCTGTTAGAGTTATAGTATGCTCAGATTCTATGTCTATATTAAATAGTTTATCTGGTAAATCTAATAGGAGTGATATACTATTGGAGTTATGGAGAATTTAGAGGTAGAGGCTGGGTGTAGCAGTGAGATTCTGCTGGGTCCCAGCACATTCAGGTGTGGAAGGGAATGAAATTGTAGACCAGTTAGCCAAAATATCTTAAAAACGAGAGATAATTGATGTTCCACTGGGTGGAGGTGAGGCCAAATGTAAGATCAGAGCCATTTTGATAGATGTGTGGCAGTAGAGATGAGACTCTGAGCCCAAAGACCGGCATTTATATGCCCTCCAAAGAAAGGTCAGTGGACCAAGATTCAAAGAACAGATTAGGAAGGAAGAGGTGGCGTTTGGTCGATTGCGTTAAGGACATTGAACTCATTACACCTGGTTGGCAAGCAAGTGAATGGTTTGTGTCTGCAGTGTACGGTTGAGGAAACGGTGGCGCATGTGTTGTATGTTGAAGGGAGGGAAGGACTGAAGCGTAGGGTCATTTTAGTTAGGAAGGATTTGGGGGAGGGGGGTATACTACTAGTTAATAGGGCTCTTTTTCCCCCTCAGTAGTACGTAGGATTTAGAAAACCGTAGGATTTAGAAAACCGTGAGTGCCCACACTCCAGCACAGTTGGCAGCGGCATGCACCTTTAACATTTGCGGACCACCATCATGTCAAATATGAAGAAAAAACAGCAGACACTGCCTCCCGTGGAATGAGTGACAAATCTGTGGGCAGTTTGTCACCATTATAGCGCAATTTATGTATTGTGGCTTCGCTGGCATGCATGATGCGTCAGAAAAAGAAAAAAAATAGTTTGCCCCATTAAGATTTACATGCTAAAATTGCTTTTGGTTGATTTAGGCTCAATATTCATAGACGGTAACGCCAGTGCTTTAGTGTCAATTCACTTATACATCTGCTGTGTAAGGGGAATGCCCCGACATCACACAAACACACTGTCTAAATGTTAATACACCTCGATTAGGATACGGTTTTGTAAACATTTGGAGTTGAACTTTCAAATCTGAGAGAAAACATTGTTCAAATACAAAAAAGCCACCTACTGTACGCAGTTCAGCAAAGTTGCGCGCAAATGTTTTGAATACCACATGTTCCCATATGGAAATGTCGAATGGCTCATTAGAAATGGGAGTGCAAGGTAAAAGTATGTAAGTGTGGCAAAGTCTGAAACTATTTGTGAACAGTTGGAATTTCTTGCTTTGAATATTGAGGTTTCAAAGGGCCTCTCTATAACTGTGATTGGCTGTTATAGACCCCCCTCTGCTCTCTATAACTGTGATTGGCTGTTATAGACCCCCTCTGCTCTCGGTGATGCATTTTCTTCTTTGACGCACCTCATGTCTAAACTTCTTTACAGTGAAATAATCTTGATTGGTGATCTCAAATGGTGTTGGTTAAAGCCGGTTTCTGATGATTTAAAAATGTTTTGTAATTCTATGAATCTTACTCAGTTGATTAACTCACCCACTCGCCCAAATCTTAAATGTCCAGATAAATCTACCCTGATTGATTTGATATTGACAAATGTTCCACATAAATATTCTGTGGTTGGTGTTTTTTGTAATGATTTAAGTGACCATTGTGCTGTTGTTGCTGTTAGAAATGCTAAGGTTCCAAAGACAAACCCGCGTTTTATTTGTAAGAGAAATTTGAAGTGTTTTAATGAGCAGGTTTTCTTTCATGATTTGTTTTATTTTGACTGGAGCAAGACTGAGTTTATCCCTGATGTGGAAACTGCCTGGAAATTCTTTCATGGTGGTTTTTCCCAAATAGTAAACAAACATGCCCCATTCTGCAGGTTCAAGGTTAAAGGGCGGGATAATCCATGGTTTTCTTCTGAGCTGTCTTGTGTTATTCACGACCGTAATCTAGCCTGGGCTAAAGCAAGGAAATCATGTTCTGATGCCGATTGGCTTATTTTTAGGCAGTTAAGAAACAAGTGTTATTTTCTTCTCAGGAAGGCCAAATCAGAATATTTTATGTCTGTTACCACTGATAACCTGAATGACCCTAGAAAGTTTTGGAAGGCTATTAATTAAGTCTATGTCTGGTAACAGTCATGTTAATGAATTACCGTTGTGTTTTGAAGGACTCTGTTGCTATATATGACAAAACTGAAATGCTGAATTGTTTCAATGAGCACTTTGTATCATCTGGTAGGCTGTTTGATTCAATGTCCTCTGTCTCAATGTCCTCTGTGTGGATGAACCAGTGAGAGCTGGTCAAACTTTTAGCTTTTTGCCATTCTCAGTGCGGGTGGTACATAAAGCCCTGAAATCCTTAGATCAGAGAAAGCCTGTAGGTCCTGATCTTTTGGATCCCTGCTTTTTAAATCTGGCAGTTTATTTCATAGCTGAACCACTTACATATCTGTTCAATCTAACCCTAGAATGTAATGAAATTCCAAAGATCTGGAAATCAGCATATGTCCTACCACTTTTAAAAGGGGGAGATCCAACTCTTTTAAATAATTATAGGCCAATCTCAAAGCTGTCACACCTGTTGAAAATGCTTGAAACCCTTGTAAGTGAACAGCTAAAAGTGTTTTTATTTACTAACTCTATTTTATCAATGTACCAATCGGGCTTCAGGAAGAAGCATAGCACAATTACAGCAGCCATGAAGGTTTTAAATGATATCACTGAAGCCATTGACAAAAAACAGCAGTCTCTCACTTTTTATTGATCTCTCTAAGGCTTTTGATACAGTTGACTATGCTATACTAAGGCAGAGATTGCCGAGTGTAGGTCTTTCGGAGCATGCAGTTGCATGGTTTGCTAACTAACTGCCTGATAGAACTCAGTGCACTCAATTTGATGGGCTTATGTCTGTTAAATTGTCTGTCTTGAATGGTGTGCCCCAAGGCTCTGTACTTGGTCCTCTCTTATTCACTATTTATATAAATGATTGACAAAAATATCCAAAATGCACAACTTCATTTTTATGCTGATGATACTGTTATTTACTGTTGTGCCTCATCTCTTACAAAAGCTTTCCAGAACATGCAAACTGCTTTTTATACTGTTCAACATACCTTGTGTCAATTGAAGCTTATCCTCAATACTGACAAAACTAAACTAATAGTGTTTTCTAATGCAAGAAATAGACCTCTGAAACTTTCACCTATTACTACCTGTCAGGGCAAGGATGTTGAGATTGTAACCTCATATAAATATCTTGTCATTTTAATTGATGACGGCCTCTCTTTTAAATTGCATATTCAACTATTTACAAAACAATTTAAGCTGAAATTGGGATTTTATTTTAGGAATAAGGCCCGTTTTTCTTTTGAAGCCAGGAGGCTAGTATCAGCAACATTTATGCCTTTACTAGACTATGGGGATATTTTATATACGAATGCTTCCGCTCAGTATTTGAGATCAATTGACACTCTTTACCATGGTGCATTGAGATTTATTTTAAACTGCAAAACCCTTACGCACCACTGCACATTGTATACCAGGGTTGGTTGGCCTTCTCTAGTCAATCCTAGGCTCAGTCACCGGTATACTTTTATTTACAAAGCCATTTGGGGTTTACTACCTTTTTATTTTGGCATTTTTATTGTTCAGAAATGTGGTGGATACTCTCTTCGTTCGTTGGACTTTATCCTGTTAACTGTTCCAAATGTCCGAACTGAATTTGGTAAAAGGGCTTTTAAGTACTCTGCGCCATCGTCTTGGAACACCTTACCAAATACTTTAACTGGAAGAACTTGTCCCGATTGGTGTTTTTAAATCACTGAAGAAGGATTGAAGCTGATTCCCTGACCTGTCAATGTTTTTAATTTGATGTTTTTTATTTTGTTATACTCTTGTGAATGCAATGGTTCTTGGCCAGGGCGCTCTTGAAAAAGATATTTGAATCTCAATGAGCCCTTCCTGGTTAAATAAAGGTTACATAAAATGTTTTTTTAAATGTGTAATACCTTGGCTGGAGGCTGCGTTACTGAGAACACAGGTTGCAACTTTGCTGATGTGTCCAGTTAGTGTATCTTTTGTATTTGCAAAGGATAGCTGACTAACCTGGTAAAATAAAACTCTTTGGACAAGGATTATTAAACCTTTCTAAACCATAACATCAAGATTGTAGTTCACTTTCAACCGACCAGCATGGTCTGAGCAAGATGCAAAAAGAAGAATGTAAAGCTAATGTCATGCTACTTTTACCACGAGGCTGAGAAAACATTGCTGTTGAAGCCAATTTCCAGCAACTGTACACAAACTGCATTCAGAAAGTATCCAAACCACTAGACTTCTCCCACATCTTGTTAGCCTTATTCTAAAATGTATATATTTTTAAAGTGTCTACACAATGACAATGCAAAAACAGGTTTAGAAATGTAAAATGTGTTTAAAATAACTGAAATATCACATTTACATACAGTAAGTATTCAGACCCTTTACTCAGTACTTTGTTGAAGCACTTTTGGCAGCAATTATAGCGTCAAGTCTTCTTGGGTATGAAGCTACAAGCTTGGCACACCTGTATAAGAGGGGTTTCTCCCATTCTTCTCTGCAGAGGATCAAGCTCTGTCAGGTTGGATGGGGAGCGTTGCTGCACAGCTATTTTCATGTCTCTCCAGAGATGTGCGATTGGTTTCAAGTCCGG
Source organism: Oncorhynchus nerka (assembly GCF_034236695.1). Lineage (NCBI taxonomy): Eukaryota > Metazoa > Chordata > Actinopteri > Salmoniformes > Salmonidae > Oncorhynchus > Oncorhynchus nerka. The sequence continues at coordinate 48,206,573 of NC_088413.1, read as the reverse complement.
GTTCTGGCTGGGCCACTCATAGACATTCTGAGACTGCTTTGCCGGGGCTGTGTGCTTAGGGTCGTTGTCCTGTTGGAAGGTGAACCGTTACCCCAATCTGAGGTCCTGAGCGCGCTGGAACAGGTTTTCATCAAGGATCTCTGTACTTTGCTCACTTTCTTTCCCTCAATCCGGACTAGTTTCCTAGTCCCTGCTGCTGAAAAACATGCCCAAAGCATGCTGCTGCCAGGTTTCTTCCAGAAGGGACGCTTTGCATTCAGGCCAAATTCAAACTTGGTTGCAATCAGACCAGATCATTTTTTTTCTCATGGTCTGAGAGTAGGTTGTCTTATGCCTTTTACTGAGGAGTGGCTTTCGTCTGGCCACTCTACAATAAAGGCCTGATTGGTGGAGTGCTGCAGAGATGGTTGTCCTTCTGCAAGGTTCTCCCAGCTCCACAGAGGAACTCTAGAGCTCTGTCAGAGTGACAATATGGTTCTTGGTCACCTCACTGACCAAGGCCCTTCTCCCCCGATTTCTCAATTTGGCTGGGCAGCCAGTTCTAGTAAGACTCTTGGTGGTTCCAAACTGCTATTTAAGGAAAATTAAGGCCACTGTGTTCTTGGAGACGTTCACCGCTGCCGAAATGTTTTGGTACCTTTCCCCCAGAGCTCTGTCTCAGCGCTCTACAGACAATTCCTTCAACCTCATGGCTTGGTTTTTGCTCTGACATGCACTGTCAACTGTGGGACCTTATATAGACAGGCATGTGCTTTTATTTATCACAGGTGGACTCCAATCAAGCTGTAGCAACATCTCAAGGATGATCAATGGAAACAGGATGCAAAAAAATAAAAAATAAAAAAAAACCTGAGCTCAATTGCGAGTCACATAAGCAAAGGGTCTGAAGACTTATGTAAATAAGCTAATTCTGTTTTTTATTTATTTGAAAGAAATGTGCTGTTGTATAGCTAATCTCATGCTATTCTAGGCTGAGATAATTTTGCCTTTTTATAGCAAATTTCCTGCTATTCTTCACATTTGCCATGAGGCTGAGAGAACATTTAGCAGTTTTACAGCAAATTCCCTGTAATTCAGTTTTTTTTGTTGCCATGGCTTATGACCTGTTCATATGCTATCTGGGGAGGGGGACAACCGTTTTGTGCACCAGTGATTGAGAACCCAAGGGATGACTAAATGCCCCCTTGGGTTCTCGAGAGCTAGACTCAATCATTTATCTCATGTTGGGGCTATAGGAGGACAGGCTCATTGTAACGGCTGGAATGAAATCAATGGAACGTTCCAAGCATATGGAAATAATGTTTGACTTCGTTCCATTTACCATGATTTTGCAAACCTGTCCTCAAGACCCCAAGGGATGCACTTTTTGGTTTTTGCCCTAGCACTACACAGCTGACTCAAATAATAAACTAATCATCAGGCTTAGATCATTTTTATCAGCTGTATATTGTTAGGGGAAAAACTAAACACGCACCGCTTGGGGTCCCGAGTATCGACTTTGATAAATGCTGAATGCAATTCCATTCGTCCTTCAATATCGCCTCCAACCAGCCTTAAATACAATTTTTTTGCATCCAGTCAAACAACTTCGGCAGGTCCTTGGAATTAACTGTGGAGAGTAATTGTAGGATTTTATTTTTTTGCGTCTAAAAAGTTATTCAACAAATATTTTTCTACATACAATTGCTCATGACTGAGGTAAATAGTTGCTCAAGCTTACATTTTCGTAACGCATGTGTCAAATTCCAGATACATATTTGAAGAGGTACGAGAATTTGCTAACTATTATTATTGGTGAACATTGTGTGTTTCGTATATGTTATTTAGTTCATATAACTTATTGTAGAAAATAGTTTTTTTTTACAAAGGAAATGAACGCGTGTTGAATAAAACGATAGTTTACGCCACGTGGGGATTTTTTAAAACATTTGCACTACTTTCAAATCCAGGGGTCACAAAGAGGTAAACATGAACCCGGAAGTAGATAGGAACGGGGGTATTTTAGATTGTAGATGACGCTCATTTTTATTAGTGTTTTTTCGGGTTAGTTATCTCAAGCCAGTTAGTAAACCTGATGTAACGATCTTTATGTTTATACTAATTCTAATGTAGTAGTCAACAACTGTTTAAATGCTATATATCGAATTAAATTCTAATGCTGTCGGGATCCACATGCTTGGCGAATCCCTGCCTCATCACCGCAGTTGTTGATGCGACCGTTAGCTTGTTAACTCGCAATTTAGCTAGCTTTACAAGCGGTGTCAATGCTATCGCTCAATAAATGTCTAGTTGCAAGTGTTGTATTTTGGTAGTTAATTGTGTGACTTAAGATCCTGCCACACTGTCTTAGCCATCTGTTTACTAATGTTAGCTAGGTAACGGAGTTGGCTTGTCACATTGTTTATGTTCTCTGCTCAGTTTAGGAAGTCAACCACGGACGTTTGATCACAAGAGGCAGCGAAAGAAAGGTGTGGCGACAAGGGGGTTCCCCCTCAGTATTGAGGCCGTATTTCTCAACTGAATTTGTAAGGCCCTTTCCCCGAAAACATTATTATCCAGTGGTTGTAGTAGTTGGCAGTATGACAGAACAAGCTTGTTATTCCAAATACTTATTCCAGGTTCCACAAGAACTGTCAATATGGTGTTAGCCGACTTGGGAAGAAAAATAACCTCGGCATTGCGATCACTGAGCAACGCCACCATCATCAATGAGGAGGTATATCATATCAGAAATATTGTTTTTGGTTCAACTTTTGGCAACAACAAAAAAAAACGTACTTTTTTTAAAGACAGGTTTCACCCACGCCAGACTATGTATTTCCCATAGATTGTGTTATTTTTCTCTAGGTATTAAATGCAATGCTGAAAGAGGTATGTGCTGCCCTCCTAGAAGCTGATGTCAACATCAAATTGGTGAAGCAGCTCAGAGAAAATGTCAAGTGAGTAGCAATATTCAGGCACACACTGTTATGTAGTAGATAAAGCTGAATTCTGTGTTTTTAAAAACGTAGATTCAAAATGTTTCCAGCTAATGTACTTTTTCTGACCACAGGTCAGCCATTGACCTGGAGGAGATGGCCTCTGGGCTGAACAAGAGGCGAATGATCCAGCATTCTGTGTTCAAGGAGCTGGTCAAGGTCTGTCTCATTCTGACAATTATTAATTCAATGTTTGTCATTTAGTGTTGTGTGAAACTTAGAATAACTCTGTACATTATTGGTTCAATGATGGTCCAGTGTGAAGTAACTGAATAAGTTAAGGTTTGATAGAAAACTTGGGTAGATGTCTGACTACTGGCTGTTGGTGGGACTTCATGGATATTTCCATAGTGGTTATTTTCAAGTCATGTGGTCTATTGCTATTCTGAGGTGTTTTGAATGAGTCAACTATAACATAAGTAATCGGTTTTGTTTATTTACTGTACAGTCAAACCTGTCATCCCCCCCCCCCCCCCCCCCCTCAGCTTAATTCATCAAAGGACCCAAATGGCTGTATTTTAACATTTTGATCACTTAGCTATACATCCTTAGTTAGGGAAGGCCTACTCTTGGCTATAGATGCTATCAATTTATGTTTCATATGGGTCACAGATCAGATGGCTTGTTTACACTTTTATTTTTAAGAAGCTTATGTGGTTGGGTGAGACGCACCCCTACATTCTCACTCCACATCTTTGACAAAGATGCAATGCTTATGTGTTAGTCACATTTGATTGGATGGGAGTGTTTGTTTATTTGTCTAAGATTTTGCTCTTGTTGTCTCAGCTGGTGGATCCAGGTGTCAAGGCTTGGACACCCACAAAGGAAAGAACAATGTCCTCATGTTTGTGGGTCTTCAGGGCAGTGGGAAAACCACAACATGTTCCAAGGTGAGCCATTCCTGGATATCAGCCTAAAGATAAGGTAATTCAGTTGGCCATTTGTCCAAAATGTATAATACCTTTGCTCATTTCACTAATGTATTGAATACTGTTTCCACAGCTGGCGTACTACTACCAAAGAAAAGGGTGGAAAACCTGTTTGATATGCGCTGACACTTTTAGAGCTGGTGAAGTTTCATTATCTTACTCTACTCTATCTGTTTGATAGTCCATCTGGAAAGAAATGAGCAATGGCAACTAAGTCTACAGCCTTTTTTGTGTGTGCGCAGGTGCTTTTGATCAGTTGAAGCAAAATGCAACAAAAGCCAGGATTCCATTCTATGGAAGGTATGACATGCTTTGCATTTGGTTGCTTCTCAGCAAGGTGATCCATCTCAAGTCATTTTTTTGTTGTTGTGATATTAGATTTTCATGCTAATGCTTGCATATACAGTACACTAACTTTGTTATATCCAGTTACACAGAGATGGACCCTGTCGTCATAGCTGCGGAAGGTGTGGAAAAGTTTAAGAATGAGAGCTTTGAAATAATTATTGTTGATACCAGTGGTCGACACAAGCAAGAAGATTCCCTTTTTGAGGAGATGTTACAGGTTTCCAATGCAGTGGTAGGTAACAATCGGATAACTATCCAGACCTCTTCAATATCATCAATACAGTAAACTAATGCTAAACTTAATCTCTAGGGACATTTAGATTTCTCTGCCACCCTAAGCTTTTGTATTGTCATTATAAAATGTAATGCTCCAAAGAAAATGTACTAATGCATGGTTTCACTCCAAGCATGCATCTCTCTCCTCCAGCAACCCGACAACATTGTGTACGTGATGGATGCCTCCATTGGTCAAGCTTGTGAAGCACAGGCTAAAGCCTTCAAAGACAAAGTAGAAGTTTCCTCAGTTATAGTGACAAAGCTAGATGGCCACGCCAAAGGAGGTGGTGCTCTCAGTGCGTACGTAAATAGTGATCTTGGCTCAAACAATTTATCCACGTTATGGTGAACTGAGTTTCCTTTACTACTGCAGAATGCATAAACTCAATGCTAAGCCGGACATTTCGTGCTCATGTTTCCTTTTAGAGTGGCTGCTACTAAGAGTCCCATCATTTTCATTGGTACTGGTGAACACATTGATGACTTGGAGCCATTTAAGACCCAACCCTTCATCAGCAAGCTACTGGGTAAGCTGTGAACCCTTTTGAATAAAGTGTAATCATAAGAGGTCACATGGCATGTCGTTTTTCTTAACCTGTTTTGTACAACCTCTTGAGTTGTGTATTTTTGTCCTCAGGCATGGGAGACATTGAAGGTTTGATCGACAAAGTCAACGAACTCAAGCTGGATGACAACGAGGAGTTGATTGACAAGTTGAAACATGGTGAGAATGAGATCATCACTGTAATACAGGCCCCATATAATAACCGACATAGGGTATGCTTTTGCTCTGCAGTCCATAACAGTTATACATTGTCATGTGGTATAGTTGTTGGGTCACATTGTTTATAAGCATCTTCTAATCACAATTTGTGCCACAGGTCAGTTCACTCTTAGAGACATGTACGAGCAGTTTCAGAACATCATGAAGATGGGACCGTTTGGCCAGATCATGGTAAATAAACGGCAACCTGAATCCCTATTTAAATAATGATCCGCGCTAAACTGTAAAGCTTATTTCTTATAGGTCTTCATGCAATAGATAAAACCAGACTGTCAATGTTTCAGCGCGAAGGCCTTTCGAAACGGTCAACTGTATCCCTTGTTTTTCATTTGCCCTGATTATGGTAAATAATAGCTACTTAAATGTTTTGGTGCCTTCAGAAAGTATTGATACACCCTTGACTTATTCCACATTTTGCATTATAGCCTGATTTCAAAATGGATTCAACAGATTTTATTTAACCATCTACAAACGATACCCCATAATGACAGTGAACTTTGTTTTTTTTCTTTGCGCTGAAATGTATTGAAAAGTCTAAGACCTTTCCACACCTGGATTGTGTAACATTTTCTCTATTCTTCAAGCTCTGTCAAATTGGTTGTTCCTCAATGGTAGACAACCATTTTCAGGTCTTGCCATAGCTTTTCAAGTAGATTTAAGTCAAAACTGTAACTTGGCCACTGAGGAACATTCACGGTTTTCTTGGTAGGCACCTTCAGTATAGATTTGGCCTTTGTGTTTTAGGTTATTGTTCTGCTTTATGGTGAATTAATCTCCCAGTGTCTGGTGGAAAGCAGCCTGAACCAGGTTATTCTCTAGGATTTTGCATGTGCTTAGCTCATCCCGTTTTTATTTTTTTATCCTGAAAATATTCCCAGTCGTAGCATAACCATTACATTATGCAGCCACCACTGCTTGAAAATATGGAGAGCGGTACTCTGCTGTATTGGATTTGCCTCAAACATAACACTTTACCTTTTTGTCAGGAATGCAATTGCTTAGTCACATTTTTTGCAGTTTTACTTTTGTGCCTTGTTGCAAACAGGATGCATGTTTTGGAATATTTTTGTTCTGTACATGCTGCTTTTCATTCTGTCAATTAGGTTGGTGTTGAGTAACTACAATGTTGATCCGTCCTCAGTTTTCTCCTATCACAGCCAATAAACTCCGTAACTGTTTAAAAGTCACCATTGGCCTCATGGTGAAATCCCTGAGCGGTTTCCTTCCTCTCTGGCAATTGAGTTAGAAGGACGCCTGAATCTTTGTAGTGACTGGGTGTATTGATGCACCATCCAAAGTGTAATAACTTCACCATGCTCAAAGAGATGTTCAATGTCTGCTTTTTTTTTTTTTTTTTTTCATCTACCAATAGGTGCCCTTTGTGAGCCATTGGAAAACCTCCCTGGTCTTTGCTTGAATCTGTTTGAAATGCACTGCTCGACTGAGGGACCTCCCAGATAATTGTATGTGTAGGGTACAGATATTCAGTAGTCATGTTAAACACTATTGCTCACACTGAACCCATGCAACTTATTATGTGACTTAAGCAAATCTTTACTCGTGAAATGATTTTGGCTTGCCATAACGAAGGGGTTGAATACTTATTGACTCAATACATTTGATTTTTTTCTTGTATTAATTTGTATCAAAAAGAATTCCACTTGACATTATGGGGTAGTGTGCGTAGGCCAGTGAATAATCTCAATTTAAAGATCAGGCTGTAACAACAATGTGGAAAAACTAAGTGTGTGTGAATACTTTCTGAAGGCACTGTATATTATTCTAATCACATAAGATGCTAATCTTACTTCTGTTATTGTCACAAGGGTATGATCCCAGGTTTCGGAACGGACTTCATGAGCAAAGGTAACGAGCAGGAGTCCATGGCCAGGTTGAAGAAACTCATGACAATTATGGACAGCATGAATGACCAAGGTAAATACACTAAGTGTACAAAACATTGGGAACCTGCTCTTTCCATGACAGGCTGACCTGGTGTATCCAGGTGAAAGTTATGATCCCTTATAGTAAATCCACTTCAATCAGTTTAGATGAAGGGGAGGCTTTCTTATTAAGAACAGATTGGATTGGATTGTGTGTGTGCCATTCAGAGGGTGAATAGGCAGGACAAAATATTTAAAGTGGCACTGACATTGTTTTTAACTACTTTGCAGATCTGAAACAATCCTCATATCTGTCAAATGTAAATTTACCAGTTTATACTTCAAAATTAACTTCATAGGTTTTAAGAATAGGTTATATTGGACTACATTACTTACAAGGTATTGTTGACAGATGAATGCATGATTCATATAATTCACCAATACATTTCTTGGTATTGCATCAGGTTGTAAATCACAGTTGACCTGGTACATTGTTTGCTACTGCCACCCATTTGGGATGCACCATTTCAGTTTCAATGACAAAATATTTTGAACAAGAACTGATGACTAAGGCTGGGAATGTCAATACAATCAAATTAGAAAGGTTAATGATCACAAGTCGTAACGTGGCTAATAGGCTAGCACACACAAGTGACTCTAAATTAGTTGAGTCATTTAGTTAAGTTACAGCCTGATGCGGTCACTTTGGTGAATTCCACTTCAATTGCCCTGCTTTCTTGTGTCCCATTTGCAGCGGTGGGAAAGTGTAAAGGCGCATGCCACAGTCTTAGCTAGGCTGCTAAAATATTGTGGTCTGGCTTTGGTTTTTGAAGCTTGACAATGAATAACCGAAACACACAATGCGAAAAATACCTATTACAGCAACAATTTCTTTGGCTGCATTCTGAAAGCATTCAGGCCCATTTTTCATTTATGTTACAGCCTTCTTCTAAAATGGGTAACTTATTTCCCTTATCAATCCACACACTATACCCCATAATGACAAAGTAAAAACAGGTTTTTAGAAATGTTTGTAAATGTTTTACAAATAAACATACTTTATTTACACAAGTATTCAGACCCTTTGCTATGATACTCTAAATTGAGCTCGGGTGCATCATGTTTCCATTGATCATCCTTGAGATGTTTCTACAACTTGATTGGAGTCCACCTGTGGTAAATTGATTGGACATGATTTGGAAAGGCACACCTGTCTATAAAAGGTCCCACAGTTGACAGTGCATGTCATTACAAAAAGCAAGCCATGAGGTCGACAGAATTGTCAGAGATCCGAGGCCAGATTGTCTTCAGGCGCAGCTCTAAGGAAGGCTACCAAAAAAAAATGTCTACAAGAGCACAGTGGCCTCCGTCATCCTTAAATGGAAGTTTGGCACCATCAAGACTCTTCCTACAGATGGCAATCAGGGGAGAAGGGCCTTGGTCAGGAAGGTGTCCAAGAACCTGATGGTCACTGACGGCTCCGGAGTTCCTTTTGTAGAGATGGGAGAACCTTCCAGAAGGACAACCATCTCTGCAGCACTCCACCAATAAGGCCTTTTATGGTAGTCGCCAGACGGAAGCCACTCCTCAGTAAAAGGCACATGACAGCCCGCTTGGAGTTTGCCAAAAGGCACCTAAAGGACTCTCAAATCAAAGTTTATTTGGCGCGTGTGCTGAATACTACTTACAGTGAAATGCTTACTTACAGGCCCTAACAACTGCAAATGTTTAAATGAAAAATGGGTATTAGGGGAAAAATGCATAAGGTAATAAACCAATGGTGAAATGAGTGGCGAGGCTATATACAGGCACCGGTTAGTCGGGCTTATTGAAGTAGCATGTACATGAATGTATAGTTATAGTGACTATGCATATGTGATAAACAGAGTAGCAGCAGCGTAAAAGAGGGGTTGGGGGACACACAATGCAAATAGTCCGGGTAGCATTTGATTACCTGTTCAGGTGTCTTATGGCTTGGGAAGCCTGAAGCCTTTTGGTCCTGGACTTGGCGTTCCGGTACCCAAGAACCGTGCCCAAGAACACTGGTGGTCTGCTTGAAACATGTTGGTGTTACAGACTCATCAGGCAGCGACACCTGCCAGTTGGTGAGCACACGTCCCGGTACTCCGTCTAGCCCCGCAGCCTTGTGAGTGTTGACCTGTTTAAAGGTCTTACTCACGTCGGCTACGGAGAGCGTGATCACAGTCGTCCGGAACAGCTGACGCTGTCATGCATGCCTCAGTGTTGCTTGCCTTGAAGCGAGCATAGAGTGATTCAGCTTGTCTGGTATGCTTGTCACTGGGCAGCTCGCGGCTGTGCTTCCCTTTGTAGTCTGTAATAGTTTGCAAGCCCTGCCACATAAGACGAGCATCGGAGCCGGTGTAGTGTAATTCAATCTTAGCCATGTATTGGCACTTTGCCTGTTTGATGTTTCATCGGAGGGCATAGCAGGGTTTCTTATAAGCTTCCGGTTTAGAGTCCTGCACCTTGAAAGCGGCAGCTCTATAATCCATGGCTTCTGGTTGGTATGTATGTACAGTCACTGTGGGGACGACATCCTCGATGCACTTGTTGATGATGCCAATGGCTGATGTGGTGTACTCCTCAATGCCATCGGAGGAATCCCGGAACATATTCCGGTCTGTGATAGCAAAACAGTCCTGTAGCTTAGCATCTGCGTCATCTGACAACTTTTTATTTGATTTCTTATTGACTGCGTCACTGGTGCTTCCTGCTTTAGTTTTCGCTTTTAAACAGAAATCGGGAGGATAGAATTGTGGTCGGCTTTACCAAACGGAGGGCGAGTTAGCGCTTTGTACGCTTCTCTGTGTGGAGGACAGGTGTTCTAGTTTTTTTTTTTTTTTCTCCTCTGGTTGCACATTTTAACAGATTAGGTCAAACGGATTCAAGTTTCCCTGCATTAAAGTCTCTGGCCACTAGGAGCACCGCCTCTGGGTGAACAGGTTCCTGTTTATTTCCTTTGTGCCAGCATCTGTCTGTGGTGGTAAATAAACAGCCACAAAGTATAGCTGTGAACTCTCTAGGCAATAGTGTGGTCTACAGTTTTAGATATTCTCATTCATGTGAGCGAAATCCTGAGACTTCCTTAGATTTCATGTACTAGCCGTTGACAAATATGCACAGACGCCCCCCCCCCCACCTTACCAGAGTGTGCTGTTCTATCTAGCCAGTGCAGTGTTTTTTATCCCGCTAGCTGAATATCCATGTTATCACTCAGCCACGATTCCATGAAACATAAGATGTTAGTTTTTGATGTCCCTTTGGACGAGATACGATCACGTATATCCTACCAATGATTGTATGTTGGAGTATTGTTGATAGTAACAGCACCTTTCCCACTCGCCTTCTGCGGATGCTTATGAGGCCCTCTGCTCTGTGTCCTCTGTTCCTGCGTTGCTTTCTCTTGCCAATAACGGGGATGTTGGCCTTGTCGGGTGTTTGCAGTATATCCTGTGCGTCCTGCTTGTTGAAGAAAATATCTTAGTCTAATCCGAGGTGAGTGATCGCTGTCCTGATATCCAGAAGCTCTTTTTCTCTTTTTTTGCCGTAAGATATGGTGGCAGAAACGTTATGTACAAAATAAATTACAAATAACGCGAAAAACACACTTGCACAATTGGCTAGACGCCTGTAAAACTGCTGCCATTTCTTCCGACGCCAAGATTCTCTGGTCTGATTTAAACCAAGCGTCACGTTTGGAGGGAACACTGTACCATCCCTACGGTGAGCATGGTGGCAGCATCATGCTGTGGATTTTTTATTTATTTTCTTTCAGCAGCAGGGACTGGGAGACTTGTCAGGATTGAGGGAAAGATTTAATGGGGTGAAGTACAGAGTGATCCTTGACAAAAACCAGCTCAGGACCTCAAACTGGGGGCGGTGGTTCAACTTCTAACAGGACGTTGACCCTCAGCACACAGACAAAACACAGGAGTTTCTTCGGGACAAGTCCTTGAATGGCCCAGCCGGAGCCCGGACTTGAACCCAATCGAACATCTCTGGAGAGACCTGAAAATGGCTATGCAGGAAATGTCAGGAAATGCTACAAAAAATGGTCATTCTTCTTATATATGAACAAATTTGAATAAGATCTAATGTTGCTGAAATGGCGTTAGTTCCATTTGAATTTCCTTTCGAACGGGCCATGGCTGTAAGTGCCAGGCACACGGGTTTGTCAAGAACTGCAACGCCGCTGGGTTTTTCACGCTAAACCGTTTCTCATGTGTATCAAGAATGGTCCACACCCAAAAGACATCCTGCCAACTTGATGCAACTGTGGGAATGATTGGAATCAACATGGGCCAGCATCCCTGTGGAACGCTTTTGACACCTTGAGTCCATACCCCGATGAATTCAGGCTGTTCTGAGGACAAATGAGGGTGCAACTCAGTAGTGTATTTAACCCTCTCGTCAATAAACAGTAAATTACAAACAAAGGTTACACAAGATGTGTAATTGTTTTCCTAACCATGGATTCTTTCCTTGCAGAACTTGACAACAAAGACGGTGCAAAGCTTTTCACCAAGCAGCCGAACCGAATTGCCCGAGTTGCGCGGGGTTCTGGGGTTGCCACCAGGGACGTCCAGGAGCTGCTCACCCAGTACACAAAGTTCGCCCAGATGGTGAAGAAGATGGGTGGCATCAAGGGCTTGTTCAAAGGTATGCACTTCTTGGATGCATATTAACATTACTAGTTGTCAAATCCTTGCTTCCTCCATTTTCCCCCTGCCCCTCTCAAAGCACATTGGAAGAGGTCTGAGGGAAGGGCCTTGGCTCTTCTCAACTGCACTTTGTGAGAAGAGGAAACGAGAACAGACGAAGCAAGGATTTCATGGCTAGTCATGTTTTCAGACACAGCCCTGAAACTGAAGCACTGGTCCACTAACACAATTTTGCTTTCTTCAAGTAGTAGGCGATGTCTCAATTTTTTAAAACATGTTTACAGGTGGTGACATGTCAAAGAATGTCAACCCCTCTCAGATGGCTAAGTTAAACCAACAGATGGCAAAGATGATGGACCCAAGGGTTCTCCACCATATGGGTAGGCATGACTTTCACTTCCATTTTTATGTCATGTCACTTTTCCCAAACTATTCCTTTGTTACTTTGTACTTAAATTAGTTCAATGATTTGAATATGGTCAGTCCAAATGTAATGACATGGATGTTATATAATGCATAGACTGCATGGTATCCCTGATCTACAAATCACCTTGCACCCCAAATAATAATTTGATTAAGATTAGCTATTCTCATCCTTGCCACCTTGCTGTCGAGTTTAACTGATTTCTTTTCTCTCATCTTCAGGTGGGATGGCTGGTCTCCAGTCCATGATGAGACAGTTCCAACAGGGTGCAGCTGGCAACATGAAAGGGATGATGGGATTCAACAACATGTGAACCACTGAGCCTTAACACAGCAAAATAAAAAGGTTGTCATTTGGATTCAGCAAGAAGGTGTGGCGACGCTTTAGCAAGAAGGAGAGCAGTGTTATTTTTGCCTCAGTAATATAATTCATGAACACGTTTGTATAAAATGATGCAGAAAGCATATTTACAGGTCAGGATAACTAAAACAAGTTCTCTGATTTTTACAGTAATTGTAAATGAGGCCCACAAGATACAGAAATTGTGGGGTCATATCCATTAGGAACCAAATGGAAGAAATTGGCATGAAACCGGGAGGCACCACCTGGACTTGTCCAATAAGATACGCATTTATTTTGTTGCAATATTTTTTTATGTTTTGTGCCATAAACACAACCCTTATTTGGAGAGCTGGTGAATGGGTATGCTGATATTAGTTTGTGAAAATTATTTTTGAAAATGTTATAATAAAATTTGTCTTGCAATGTTTTTAAAAGCCAGTCTCCTTTTCTCTCATATTTGCTCAATGACTGTCAATTATTGCCCTATCAATTAAACTCTTTGCATGACTATTGAAAAATGTGTACTTGTTGGGTCACTGCATTTCAAGGATATTGAGCAGAAAGGCTAAATTTTACATTCAACATTACTGATTGATATGTTTATCCCAGCAAGTGCTTTACTTGGGCAGGAGCTCACTGGAACTAAGTACCAGGCACCTTTTAAAGTAAAATACTTTTAAAGTGCTACTTACTTACTATATTTTTTTGGGGGGGGGGTCTTTACTATTTATATTTTTTACTACTTTTACTTCACTACATTCCTAAAGAAAAGTGTGTACTTTTTACTCTACATTTTCCCTGACACCCAAGAGTACTTACATTTTGAATGCTTAGCAGGACCAAAATGGTCCAATTCTCACACTTATCAAGAGAACATCACTGGTCATTTTACTGGGTAACTTTTACTTGAGTTATTTCCTATCAAGGGATCTTTCCTTTTACTCAAGTATGACAGGTGGGTACTTTTTCCACCACTGATATTAGCTCAAAGGTTTTGCAGAGTTGTTGCATCTACATATTATTCCTAACCCTTTCTCAGTCCAAGTCGAGCACTTAACATATTGAATTTATTCAAAAAGAAACATGGAACCAAGGCTCACTCTTATCGGTCCAACAAGCAGGACAACTGTTTCATATAGATAATTCTCTGGAAAGAAGCCAGACACGTCCAAAAAAATCACTGTTGGGAAAACATGAACATGTCACCTGATAATTAATCTACTATTTGGGGTAAGGGCCTATGATTGGACACGCTTCTTGACGGGTCTTGGCTAGAAGGGATACAGTTTATGTCAAATTGGCGTGAACAATTATTTGTTTAGCTTTTTAGCTACCCCTAACCCTTTTCCTAACATTGATCTAATTCTCATAACCTGCTACGTTACTTATCCATACCTGCTGCGTAAGTTCTAACCTGCTACAAAAAGTAAATTCTGACAAACTGTATCCCTTCTAGCCAAAACCCTATTGACGTGGCATTGCTTCCCGCAGCCATGTTTTGTTAGCTACGTTGTCACATCCTACGTTGTGTGCGGGGCGCTGTTCACTCACTGTCACCAGTAGCAGTGTGGAACTCGTCTGAGGATATTAGGTAGCTAAATATTCTGCTATTTGCTTTAACTGTTGACTTAGCAATATCTTTACTGTATGTGTTTTCACAATTTATTCGTATATTGAATATAATTCTAATTAGCTGACAAAGTGTAGTTTGGCTGTTAGTTGAAGCAGGGTGAAAACATGTTTGACACATTGCATTTGCGGGTGCCGGTGGTTTAGTTAGCGGCGTAACTAGTTAACGTACTGCTTGCTAACATGCCATGGTGAAAGCACGTTTGACTTTGGCACATTTTGTTGTTGTTATAACTAGGATATCCACCCTGAAACATTAAACATTTGGTTTTAGCGTTCCCGTGTTATGTAGTTCGCTATCCAGCCAGCTACATACCACGCTAGCTAACTTCAACAGTACTTAGCTAGCTGCAGTAATGTTGTTGTTGGTGGAGTGACTTGCTGTGTATATTCAATCAAAACAGCTTTGCTTGTAATCCAGCATCAATTTGTAAAGCCTGTTGATTGATTCACCATTGATTTCATTTGATTCAGCTCAGCTTGCTAGTTAGATAAAAGCCAAATACAGTCAGTGTTAGAATTTTGAAATACCTTTTTGTTAGAGTTAGGCTAAGGATTTGTGATCATTTCCATCTCTGATAATCTCATTTGGTCAAATATTTTGTCTGGAGAAAGCAAAGGTAAGTGATGGTTCAGTACCAACTAAACTGACGTTATGTATACCCTTCTATTTATTCAGATTCAGAGTGTGTTTTCAAAGTAAGTAATTTTAAACAGATTTGATCAGTGGGTGAAAAAGTGGGTCACAGTCAGGATCATATTCTGGACTTTTGTTATAGCCATGGTTTAGCCCCAGTTAGAAGTAAGACAGACTTTCCCATAGGTTCATATTTGGCTGCATTTTCTCTGCTCCTTGATATGACACATTCAAATTGGTAGTAAGTGTGCTGGAGTGTAACGTTATGCTCAAAGTCCTAAAGGATATCTCAGGACTCAGAACAGATAACTAGGCTAATAAAAACATCCAAGCCAGGCAATTATAATAATTTATTACATTTGTAAAGTGATTTTCATTCTACAGAAAAATCTCAAAGTACATAAATAATAATAAATAACAAAAAGGAAGGGGGGGATTTTTTTGTTTTTTTAAATGGATCATATCATAAGACTCATTGCAGTGCCGTGGACTATTATATAATTCATGCTATGTTGAAATGTCCAATGCAATCATGACTGTAAAATGTATAGTCTATTGCAATAACACGCAGACACACCTTTCCCTCCCTCTGTCTGCAGTTCTCGGAGGGTGCTATGGCGACCTTCCCGGAGTTTATTGCACAGAATGAGGAGCGTGATGGGGTGCGCTTCAGCTGGAATGTCTGGCCCTCTAGTCGTCTGGAGGCCACCCGCATGGTGGTCCCCGTTGCCTCTCTGTTCACCCCCCTGAAAGAGCGGCCAGATCTGCCCCCCATCCAGTATGAGCCTGTGCTGTGTAGCAGGGTGACCTGCCGCGCTGTCCTCAACCCCCTCTGGTAAGTGAGGCAACAATCCTCATTCACTTACTTATACATTGGGTTGCAAAATCTGGGTAACTTCCTGGAAAACCAGGGAATTGGGGGAAAGTTAAAGCAAATTATTTGCTGTTCTCTATTTTCCTAATTCCCTTATACTTATGAATTTATAACTGTCATCGTGAGGTGATTTGTACTGAACATATCCTTGGTCAATCTTCAAAAGGTTCACATGTAATCCACTGATAAAATAATTGTAGCCTAAACTGTTTGGTCCTTCTCTCTTTGAACTCTATTAATTGGTCTCTCAACCTAGCCAAGTGGATTACAGAGCCAAACTGTGGGCTTGTAACTTCTGCTATCAGAGAAATCAGTTTCCTCCTACCTATGCTGGGATATCAGATGTCAACCAGCCAGCCGAGCTGCTGCCACAGTTCTCCACCATTGAATATGTGGTCCAGGTAGGATTTCCGTTTGATCACAGCTATCTAGATAACCAGCATTTTATTATATATATATGTATATATATTTTACAAATACAGTATTTTGATTGAATCTAAATTAGATATAGGCCTTAATTTTGATACGTTTTTAGTGAAGATACAACAGCATACCAGATAATTGCATACCTACCTTCGTTATCTCTCCTACAGAGATTCATTAGTTCTCATTTAGAACATAAAATCAAGCATGCAATGCCATGGCTCTGAGTTTGCCTTCCCTGGCCCCCACAGAGAGGTCCCCTGATGCCGCTTGTCTTCCTGTATGTGGTGGACACCTGCATGGAGGATGAGGACCTGCAGGCTCTGAAAGAGTCCTTACAGATGTCCCTCTCCCTGCTTCCTCCTACGGCCCTGGTGGGCCTCATCACCTTTGGACGCATGATCCAAGTCCACGAGCTGGGCTGCGAGGGCATTTCCAAGAGCTATGTCTTCAGGGGAACCAAAGACCTCAATGCCAAACAATTGCAGGAGATGCTGGGGTTGACCAAGCCCACTGCTGCACAGGCAGGACGGGGATCACAAGCTCCACAGGCCCCCCTCTCCAACAGGCAAACCACTCTACATAGCTACAGCATTGTTTTGACTTGGCAGTACATATACTAAAATAATTTGGTGACACAAAAAAGTCTTAATTTAGAACTTATTTCCATTTTGTTGTTGCTTAGATTCCTCCAGCCAGTCCAGAAGATTGACATGAACCTGACAGACCTGCTTGGAGAGCTGCAGAGAGATCCCTGGCCTGTCACTCAGGGAAAACGGCCCCTCCGCTCGTTAGGATCAGCCATGTCCATCGCTGTTGGCTTGCTGGAGGTAAGACCTGGACAGAAATATAACTTACCTCACTGCAGACCTGGGTTCAAATAGTATTTTAAATATTTCAAGCACTTTGGCTTGATTGATTTTGCCTGGCACAATTGCACCAATGGTAGCCTCCCGAGTGGCACAGTGGTCTAAGGCAGTGCCGCTAGAGATTCTGGGTTCGAGTCCAGGCTCTGTCACAGCCGGCTGCGACTGGGAGACCCATGGGGCAGCAGGTAGCCTAGTGGTAAGAGTGTTGGGCCAGTAACCGAAAGGTTGTTATATCGAATCCCCGAGCTGACGACGTAAAAATCTGTCGTTCTGCTCCTGTACAAGGCAGTTCACCCACTGTTCCTAGGCCGTCATTGTAAATAAGAATTTGTTCTTAACTGACTTGCCTAGTTAAATAAAGGTTAAATAAAATAGAAATTGTCGCAGCGTCATTCGGGGAGGGTTTGACCGGCAGGTATGTCCTTGTCCCATCGCGCTCTAGCGACTCCTGTGGCGGGCCGGGCACAGTGCTTGCTGACAGTAGCCAGGTGTTTGGTGTTTCCTCCGACACATTGGTGCGGCTGGCTTCTGGGTTAAGTGGGCATTGTTTCAAGAAGCAGTGCGGCTTGGTTGCGTTTCGGAGGATGCACGGCTCTCGACCTTCGCCTTGGGAGTTGCAGCGATGAGACAAGACTGTAGCTACCAATTGGATACCACGAAATTGGGGAGAAAAAAAAAATATATATATATATAAACTGCACCAATGGAAAAAGTTGCATAAGTGCGAACTCTGTCCAACTGGCATCCCAGGCAGACTTAAGCAAGCGCTTTCAAAGTGTTTTAAAGGTTTAGAAAACTATATGATTTGTGATTGAAATACAAAGGTCCATATTTCAATGACACCATTTTCAATATTACTGTTTTGTCAAATCAGCCCCCCCCATACTACTTCAAATTCATGTTTCCCTGTGTTCCGCTGTATTAAGTGGGATTTGTAAGATTTAAAACTATTACGCTGTGGTAATGGGGTCACGATTACAGGCTTTAGTCATTGTTTGGTTTATTGTTTACTTGGCTTCATAGAAATGTTTTGTAATAGTGTCCCTTTTTTCCACCATCCATTCACCCTCCAGTGTACCTTCCCTAACACTGGGGCACGTATCATGACCTTCATCGGTGGGCCAGCCACTCAGGGCCCAGGCATGGTGGTAGGAGATGAGCTGAAGGCCCCTATTCGCTCCTGGCATGACATTGAGAAGGACAATGCCAAGTTCATGAAGAAGGGGACCAAAGTAAGTTTGTCTCAACCTTTTGGCTTTGCCTGTTATTTAGATGGGTTTACCATGATCTGAACTTTTTTCAGGTCTGTTGCCACTGTCTGTAAATGATGATTAAATGCTCAAGTAGTTTTTTTTTGGCATAAATTACAAACAGGCACTTCTTAATTCTCTATATTGGATCCTCTTTTTGTCCTGCCCCTGTAAAAAGTTTGGATATGTATAAAAACCCTTTCCTTCATTTTCAGCATTATGAGGCGTTGGCGAGCCGTGCTTCCACCAATGGCCACATCATAGACATCTATGCATGCGCTCTGGACCAGACTGGACTGCTGGAAATGAAGTGTTGTTCAAATCACACTGGGTGAGGACTCTTTCTGTTTGATGAACTTCTGTCTGAAATGGCACCCTATTCCCTATATAGTGCACTACAAAAGTAGCCCACTATATAGGGAATAGAATGCCATTTGGTACGCAGAAAACACACGTCAATCACTGTCTTCTCCCATAGTGAGGGGAGAGTTTGACCTCAGATCTTCTCCAGTGCTCTCCTCTGATGCTTTGAGGAGGAAGGAATCAACCAAAAGCTTCTGAGATTCACACTATGTATCGTTGAACTCGTTCGCGTATATATGTTTTTGCAGAGGCTACATGGTGATGGCGGACTCTTTCACCACCTCACTATTCAAACAAACCTTCCAGAGGGTTTTTACCAAAGATGTGTCTGGAGCCTTCAAGATGGCCTTCGCAGGCACTCTGGAGATAAAGGTAGAGCCAGTCAGTACAATGGTTCTATCTGAAATGGTACCCTGCTTATAGAGTGTACTAGTTAGTAGTGCACTATACAAATCCTTCAAAGTTTTCATACCCCTTGACTTGTTACACATTTTGTTACAGCCTGAATTCAAAATATATTTAAAAAATATATAAATAGTTCTCACCCAGCTACACACAATACACTGTAATGACAAACTGAAAACATGTTTAGATGTTTTTACAAATGTATTGAAAATAAATACATAAGTATTCACAACCCTGAGTCAATACTTTGTAGACATGGCTATTACAGCTTTGAGTTGTCTTGGGCATGTCTATCAGCATTTGCAAAAATACAAAATGTCTAAACATGCTTTCGCTTTGTCATTATAGGGTATTGTGTGTAGATGGGAGAGAGAAAATATATATTTCATAGATTTTGAATTCAGGCTGTGATTAGCTATCCCTGGTTTTCAGGCCAAAGAGTCTTTTCTGTAGAAGACTGCAGAATATTTTGCCTTATGCTTTTGTCTTTCACGTGCCTTTTTCTCAGGAGTGGCTTTGGGCTGGCCACTCCCATAAAGCCAATATTACAGCACTTCACCAGAGATTGTTCTTCTGACAGGTTCTCCCATCTCAGCCAAGGAACTCTGTAGTTCTGTCAGTGGTCGTTGGGTTCTTGGTCATCTCCCTGACCACTGTCCGGTTGCTCAGTTTGGTCAGACGGCCAGCTCTAGGCAGTCTGGGTAGTTTAATATTTGTTCCATTTCCCAATGATGAAGATCACTGTGCTCTTGGAAGCTTTCAACACTCTAGAAAGTGTTTTATACTCTTCCACAGATATGTCTCATGACAATTCTATTTCTGAGATCTATGGACAGGTCCTTGGACTTCGTGGTATAGTTTCTGCTCTGACATGCACTGTCAACTGTGGGATCTTATATAGACAGGTGTTTCTTTCTAAATCCTGTCCAAACAATTGAATTGGCCACAGATGGACCCCAATCAAGTTATATTGACATCTCAAGGATGATGAAAGGAAATTGGATGCACCTGAGCTCAATTTGGAGCTTCTTAAAGCAAAGGGCTGTGAATACTTATGTCAATGAGATATTTCTGTATTTCATTCTCAATGCATTTGCAAACATTTCTAAAAACCTGTTTTCACTTTGTCATTATGTGATATTGTGTGTAGATTGGTGAGAAACATATTTAATCCATTTTGAATTCAGGTTGTAACAAAATAATGTGGAATAAGTCAAGGGGTATGAATACAAGGATTTCGCTACACCCGCAATAATATCTGCTAAAAACGTGTATGTGGCCAATATAATTTGATTTAATTTTGATACTTTCTGAAGGCACTGTATAGAGAGTCGGGTGCCATTTCAGAAGCCGCCACTGTGTTCCATTATCCACGCTAACATACCGCTACAATATATTTGTTTTACATAGTGTGTAAGTCTGGATATTGGAACAGAGCCACATTGATAGGTGATTTGATCCATTAAATATTATGTAAAATGTCATATTTCTTAACGTTTTCACCAAATAGAATTGTATGCAAAATGCAAATACAGTTGGAAGTCGGAAGTTTACATACACCTTAGCCAAATACATTTAATCTCAGTTTTTCACAATTCCTGACATTTAATCCTAGTAAATCTCTGTCTTAGGTCAATTAGGATCACCACTTTATTTTAAGAATGTGAAATGTCAGAATAATAGTAGAGAGAATGATTTATTTCAGCTTTCATTTCTTTCATCACATTCCCAGTGGGTCAGCAGTTTACATACACTCAAATAGTACTTGGTAGCATTGCCTTTAAATTGTTTAAGTTGGGTCAAATGTTTTTGTTAGCCTTCCACAAGCTTCCCACAATAAGTTGGGTGAATTTTGGCCCTTTCCTCCTGACAGAGCTGGTGTAACTGAGTCAGGTTTGTGGGCCTCCATGCTCGCATACGCTTTTTCAGTTCAAATCAAATGTATTTATATAGCCCTTCTTACATCAGTTGATTTCTCAAAGTGCTGTACAGAAACCCAGCCTAAAACCCCAAACAGCAAGCAATGCAGGTGTAGAAGCACGGTGGCTAGGAAAAACTCCCTAGGAAGAAACCTAGAGAGGAACCAGGCTATGAGGGGCGGCCAGTCCTCTTCTGGCTGTGCCGGGTGGAGATTATAACAGAACGTGGCCAAGATGTTCAAATGTTCATAAATGACCAGCATGGTCAAATAATAATAATCCCAGTAGTTGTCGGGGGTGCAACAAGTCAGCACCTCAGGAGTAAATGTCAGTTGGCTTTTCATAGCCGATCATTAAGAGTATCTCTACCGCTCCTGCTGTCTCTAGAGAGTTGAAAACAGCAGGTCTGGGACAGGTAGCACGTACGGTGAACAGGTCAGGGTTCCATAGCCGCAGGCAGAACAGTTGAAACTGGGGTAGTAGCACTGCCAGGTGGACTGGGGACAGCAAGGAGTCATCATGCCAGGTAGTCCTGAGGCACAGTCCTAGGGCTCAGGTCCTCCGAGAGAGAGAATTAGAGAGAGCATACTTAAATTCACACAGGACACCGGATAAGACAGTAGAAGAACTCCAGAGATAACAGACTGACCCTAGCCCCCGACACAAACTACTGCAGCATAAATACTGGAGGCTGAGACAGGAGGGGTCAGGAGACACTGTGGCCCCATCCGATGATACCCCCGGACAGGGCCAAACAGGCAGGATATAACCCCACCCACTTTGCCAAAGCACAGCCCCCACACCACTAGAGGGATATCTTCAACCACCAACTTACCAGCCCTGCCTCCAGCTGTTTGCTTAGAAATTCTAGGGATAATTAGGAGGCCTGCATCTTGTGACCGTAGCGTACGTGTAGGTATGTACGGCAAGACCAAATCGGAAAGATGGGTAGGAGCAAGCCCATGTGATGTTTCGTAGGTTAGCAGTAAAACCTTGAAATCAGCCATTGCCTTAACAGGAAGCCAGTGTAGGGAGGCTAGCACTGGAGTAATATGATCAATTCCTTTGGGTTCTATTCAGGATTCTAGCAGCCGTATTTAGCACTAACTGAAGTTTATTTAGTGCTTTATCTGGGGAGCTGGAAAGTAGAGCATTGCAGTAGTCTAACCTAGAAGTAACACAAGCATGGATTAATATTTTTGCATAATTTTTGGACCAAAAGTTTCAGATGTTACATAGATGAAAAAAAAGCTGTCTTTGCAACAGTCTTGACATGTTCGTCAAAAGAGAGATCAGGGTCCAGAGTAACGCCAAGGTCCTTCAGTTTTATTTGAGACGACTGTACAACCATCAAGATTAATTGTCAGATTCAACAGAATATCTCTTTGTTTCTTGGGACCTAGTTCTGCCCACAAATTTTCTATGGGATTGAGGTCAGGGCTTTGTGATGGCCATTCCAATACCTTGACGTTGTTGTCCTTAAGCCATTTTTCCACAACTTTGGAAGTATGCTTAGGGTCATTGTCCATTTGGAAGACCCATTTGCGACCAAGCTTTAACTTCCTGACTGATATTATGAGATGTTGCTTCAATATATCTACATAATTTTCCTTCCTCATGATGCCATCTATTTTGTGAAATGCACCTCCTGCAGCAAAGCACCCCCACAACAATGATGCTGCCACCCCCGTGCTTCACGGTTGGGATGGTGTTCTTCGGCTTGCAAGCCTCCCACTTTTTCCTCCAAACATAATGATGGTCATTATGGCCAAACAGTTCTATTTTTGACCAGAGGACATTTCTCCAAAAAGTACGATCGTTGTCCCCATGTGCAGTTGCAAACTGTAGTCTGGCTTTTTTTATGGTGGTTTTAGAGCAGTGGCTTCTTCCTTGCAGAGTGGCCTTTCAGGTTATGTCGATATAGGACTCATTTGACTGTGGATATAGATACTTTTGTACCCGTTTCCTCCAGCATCTTCACATGGTCCTTTGCTGCTATTCTGGGATTGATTTGCACTTCTCGCACCAAAGTACGTTCATCTCTAGGAGACCGAACGCGTCTCCTTCCTGAGCGGTATGACGGCTGCGTGGTCCCATGGTGTTTATACTTGCGTACTATTGTTTGTACAGATGAACGTGGTACCTTCAGGCATTTGGAAATTGCTCTCAAGGATGAACCAAACTTTTTTTTCTGAGGTCTTGGCTGATTGCTTTTGATTTTCCCATGATGTCAAGCAAAGAGGCACTGAGTTTGAAGGTAGGCCTTGAAATACATCCACAGGTACAGCAGGGCGGGGAAGCAGGTGGTTCGAGCTTTGGACTAGTAACCGGAAGGTTGCAAGATCGATTCCCCGAGCCGACAAGGTAAAAATCTGTCGTGCTGTCCCTGAACAAGGCAGTTAACCCACGGTTCCTAGGCCTTCATTGAAAATAAGAATTTGTTCTTAACTGACTTGCCTAGTTAAATAAAGGTCAAATAAATCAAATAAAAGGTACATCTCCAATTGACTCAAATGATGTCAATTAGCCTATCAGAAGCTTCTAAAGCCATGACATCATTTTCTGGAATTTTCCAAGCTGTTTAAAGGCACAGTCAACTTAGTGTATGTACATTTCTGACCCACTGGAATTGTGATACAGTGAAATAATCTGTCTGTAAACATTTGTTGGAAAAATTACTTGCATCATTCACCAAGTAGATGTCCTATCCCACTTGCCAAAGCTATTGTTTGTTAACAAGAAATTTGTGGAAGGGTTGAAAAACTAGCTTTACTGACTCCAACCTAAGTGTATGTAAACTTCCGACTTCAACTGCATGTTGTAATATCATCGGTCCTTCTTAATTTCAGACATCTCGAGAGATCAAGATTTCAGGAGCCATCGGGCCATGTGTGTCATTAAATGCCAAAGGACCATGTGTATCTGAAAATGTGAGTCCACTTCAAATACATAGACCAGTGCCCTAATACTCTACAGAGCAATTTCACGGTAACTGTACTCAAAATGTATGCCAAACAAAAATCATTGGTTTTCAAATGTAAAACAAATCTATGTAGAAGGACTACTTTTGTCAATTTATACTGAAAATGGTCCAAAAACATTTACTGGAAGAACTGTACAGATGCAAAGTTTAACAGAATTCCTGTAAACTCTCCCTTAGTTTGTGACCACGTTTCCCCAAAACTCGGTTAAATATCTGCTTTGAATTAAGATGTCTGCAGAAAGAAGGGGGTGTCAGCTGACACCTTGACTTTGAAATCCATCTATTTTGGTTGTTGTGTAATGTAAAGTGTTGGTTTCATGAGCTGAAATTAAAGATAACAGAAATGTTCCATACGCCCAAAAAGCTAATTTAAATCAAATGTTGTGCACAAATTTGTTTACATCCCTATGGCCCTAGTGGGGTAGCCTAGTGGTTAGAGCGTTGGACTAGTAACCGGAAGGTTGTGAGTTCAAACCCCCGAGCTGACAAGGTACAAATCTGTAGTTCTGCCCCTGAACAGGCAGTTAACCCACTGTTCCTAGGCCGTCATTGAAAATAGGAATTTGTTCTTAACTGACTTGCCTGGTTAAATAAAGGTAAAATAAAAAAAATTGCGAGCATTTGTCCTTTGCCAAGATAATCCATCCACCTGACAAGTGTGGCATATCAACAAGCTGATTAAGCAGCATGATCATGACACAGATCCAACTTGTGCTGGGGACAATAAAAGGCCACTCTAAAATTTGCAGTTGTCTCACAGCACAATTTCATTGATGTCTCAAGTTTTGAGGAAGCGTGTAATTGACATGCTGACTGCAGGAATGTCCACCAGAACTGTTGCCAGAGATTTGAATGTTTAAATTCTCTACCATAAGTCTCCTCCAATGTTGTTTTAGAGAATTTGGCAGTACGTTCAACCGACCTCACAACCTCAGACCAAGTGTATGGCGTAGTGTTGGCCAGCGGTTTGCTGATGTATGGGCGTGCATAAGCTACGGACAACAAGCACAATTGTATTTTATCAATGACAAGTTGAATGCACAGAGATACTATGACGAGATCCTGAGGCCTATTGTCGTGCTATTCATCCGCCGCCATCACCTCATGTTTCAGCATGATAATGTCGCAAGGATCTGTACACAGTTCTTGGAAGCTGAAAATGTCCCAGTTCTTCCATGGGCTGCACACTCACCAGACATGTCATCCATTGAACATGTTTGGGATGCTCTGGATTGGCATGTACAACAGCGTGTTCTAGTTCCCACCAATATCTAGCAACTAATGCGCAACTGTTGAAGAGGAGTGGGACAACATTCCACAGGACACAATCAACAGCCTGATCAACTCTATGCGAAGGAGATGTCGCGCTGCATGAGGCAAATTGTGGTCACACCAGATACTGACAGTTTTTTTTTGTTTAAGGTTTCTGTGACCAACAGATGCGTGTCTGTACTCCCAGTCATGTGAAATCCATAGATTAGGGCCTAATGAATTTATTTCAATTGACTAATTTCCTTTTATATACTGTAACTCAGTAAAATATTTGAAATTGTTGCATGTTAGTATTTTATATTTTTGTTCATTATACATTAAGTGAAGTGGATTTAAACCCCTGGTAATGGAATTTCATCATGGGTCCCTAATCTTTACTACACAGAAATGCTTAATTATGGATTAGAATGTCATTCTCTTCATGGTAATGTGTCCTAAATAGTCCAAGGGCCACCCACCAAAAATCTGTTGTTCCGTGACCCAGGAAACCAAACTGGAACGTTTCAACATCATGTTTAGATCATGTTATGAATATGAACACTGGTTCAAAACTTGTAAAAGTTGCATGTTCATTTATTTCTCCTAGAAGTTCAGATTTTTAGAATCGAAATCATAGCATGTCTTTGGGTAATTTCCCAAGCAACGTTCTGACGTTACCATGTTTCACCTTGGTTACATTTGTATAACTGGCGCACAAAACACAGAACTATTTGCGTGTTCAGTGTTCGTCCTTTGCATAAGCAACATATGTTGCCAGTCCTTTACTGATCCAGATGTACCCTTAAATGTTTTAACCATGTATAGTGTTTTTATAAGATAATATTATAAGATGTTTTGGTAGCTGTATTTAGCCTAAAAGGGCCGTCATTGATTTTGTCTGCAAGCCAAACTAAAGACAGCACAAAGTTTACTAGCTAACACAGCTCTCGAAACATTCAAGGCACAAATAGCCACATAAAGCGCTGTTCTGCCATCTGAGAAAAATGCATTTAGTGTCAGTTAACAGCTTCTTATCTCGTAATATTACAAGGCAATGTTTCTTAAACTTACAGAAAGCAGGAAAAATTATCCTAAATATAAATGTTAATATTCGTTGTGTTAACACATTGTGTTTTGACGTATTCGTAATATCCTTTTAAGACTTTTTATGATAATGTTAATGTTTTCTAAGATCCCTTTTCCATCTATTGACAAGAAATCAAAGCCTTTGCTTATTAAAAAAAAAATGTTAAGATGGAAATGGTGAAAACATATATTCCTTAACTTCTCAAATATACTCTTATCTTACATTTGACATGCTGCTATGAACTTCCCATGTTGGTGCTCATGGGTCCTTTTCAATGGAAATGACCTACATCCATGAGCAGATATGCAGAACAGTACAGTAATCATGTTTTGAATGATACTTTTATCCAGTTGAACCTTTTTTGTAAATGAAGTTGTCCAGAATGTTGTGTCCTGAATTTCTACTGAATGAGATCCCTTTCTGATCCCTTCTAGAACAATGTCATTCTGATTATGAAAACGTCTGTCTGTTTCCTAACAGGAAATTGGAACAGGGGGCACCTCTCAATGGAAGATCTGTGGTCTTGATCATAACACCACTCTGGCAGTGTACTTTGAGGTGGTCAATCAGGTATGCGTTCATATTACACTCTGAATTGTGATCACTAAGTTACTTGTCGAATGCCATGTTTTGCTTTCTGTTGTGATCAGGAGTGAGAAGGAAGGATCCTGAGTAGTCGTTTTATATCACACAAATCTGAGATTAGGCGGCCCACGGAGCCATGTTTGCCAAGAGCATCTGCTAAATGACTAAAATGCAAATGTTACACTTGTGCCAAAGATTTAGATAATTGAATTGCACCACCAGAGGGCATACTAGCTATTCTAGTACTATGATATTCTACTGCTGTACTGACTAGTTGCATCACTATGCCACCAGATGGTGTGCTCGTATATGAAACCACTGGCCTCTTTATAAAGCGTACCAACAGTAGCTTGCACAAGATGGTTCTGAAATGTCATTGAGATGATCACATTCACTCTAACTCAGTATTTTCAGTTATGCTAATCTGGTAGATTTAATCTGGTAGCTAGATGTCAATGATTTTAGACTCGGTGTTGCCCATGGTATATTAATTAACGAAGAACACAATTGTCATTTTATGAATCCGTATTATTTGTTTTGATGAATATTTATTGACTGTAAACGGATTGACTTCATCTCTGACAGTGTTTGTCTATAAATAGTTTAGCACAGTCGGCAGTGTAATTCAAATATTGTAGTTTAAACATTGTAGTTCAAACAAACAATGTAAATTGTAAGCAAACTTTTTTCATCCGAAACTGAACAGATAGGATAGCTATGTCAGTCTTGGTGTATGGCCACTAAAGACCACAATGATCTCACATTCGTCAAACAGGAGACTGTCGCCTCTTGTCGCCACAGTGTTCCTTGGTATAGTCCTCCCTTGTTGATTAGTCCCAACCTTTCATTTAATTCATTGATTTGTATTTATTTAGCCAGGATAGTAACAATTGCCACTGTCTTCCAGAGATTCCTGGGATCCATAAAATCAAGTATGTAGTTAGTCTAGTAATGTTAACAGATGGTTCCACAGGGACAGACCTGGTCCAGTGTAATGCCCTTACTGTACCCAGTGTCTTTACTATCCTCCATGGTCACCTCCGACATGGATCTAGTCTCTGGTGAACCTGGCTTGGAATCATCTGACCAGAGTGATGGCTTGGCGATGTGGTGGTGATTATGGCTCACTATCTCCAGTTGGATGGCGCTGCTCTGTGGGTGGGCGTTCATCAGCCGGTGCTGAAGCAGCTGTCGTATTTTATTCAAACTTTTCCGCAGAGCCACTCTGTACCGCCTGAGAGGGATAGAGAGAAATGGAGAGAGCAAGATGTAGAGAGGGGGGAGAGAAAGAAATAGAGGGAGACGGAGATTGAATCAGAGAGAGAGAAAATAAGCCACCATTAACCATATAACATCTGTAGTGCAGCCAGAAACGGCTCTGCTCCCACACTGAGAAGCTCATTTCATCATCTCACGCTCTCAGCTATTTCACCTCTCAGCAGCCCTCATTTAGAAATGTATTGGAGCTAGCTTCTCAATTCGCTCTGACTTTGGTTTCAAGTGGCTATTGAGGGGCCTTCATATTATTACGTTATATCATCTGCACAAGATTGAGCCTTACTCTTGAGATATGGGGGGAAATTGGACTAGTCTTCATATTTTTTGAATAAGGGAGAATGACAGTATATTATTGAATGACTGTTTGGGCCATTGGCTATTCCTTATATCTTGCTCATGGAGTTGGATCATTAATCAATTCCGTCTGATTTTGGTTTCATGTGGCCATTGATGGGCCACAGGGATATTGAGGTGTAACAGCTTCATAAGATTGAGCCTTGTTCTTCTTGGCATTGAAATGACTCTTTATATTTCTGTGACTGTTTGTTTGGGGCTATTGCGCTATTACTTACTTCTGCGTCATGGAGTTGATCCAAGGGTTGAGTGAGGAGGTGAAGAGGACGAGCCAGGTGGCTACGGCTGAGGTTGCTGCTGGCGGTTCATGGCCACTATACGTCTCATAGAAACAGGTGGCGATGTAAGGCAGCCAGCACACCAGCAGGAACACTGACAATGGAGAGAATTAAGACGGGAGATTATTAGAGTAATTACGTTTAAAAATATATATATTGGAAGAGCGAGTCAAGAGTAATCTTATTGAAATGCGTTATTAGATTAATTTCGGTATGAAGAAGTCTATTTAGTGTGTGCGTGATGTATATTTTTTTTCGGTTGGTAACCAGTTTATAATAGCGAGGGGGGTTGTGATATATGGCTAATATACCACGGTTAAGGGCTGTTTCCAGGCACTCCGCGTTGCGACGTGACGAAAGAACAGCACTTAGCCGTGGTATATTGGCCATATACCACACCCCCTCGGGCCTTAATTGTTTAATAATAGCACATTGACCATTTCAAAAAGACTGAATTTGACCAGAAATGTAGCCTACAGAAAAATGTCAATAATAACAGCAACCTTGAAATGTTATCTGCTAAAAGGCTTTTAATCTGTGTATCTGCTCAGAATGACCATATATCTCAAATGCCTTGCTTTGTCTGAATACAGCACCAAACCGAGAGTTTCACTATACTATTCACAAGGTTAGAACTGGTATGTAACCACCAATGAGACTCACCCACAGTTGCCACCATCACTATGGAGCTCCTGAAGTAGTTTTTAGCAGGGACATAAAAACAGTGCTGGTCGTTGCAAACAAACGTCCCTCGGCGCACCTGTTTCCTCGCAATATACACAATGTATGCATACATGGAGCACATGATGAGTATGGGTGCTATGATCCCGACCACTATGAAGAGCAGACTGAAGCCCCTGTAGTCTGGCTGGAAGCTGGGGGCACACAGGAACCTGGTGCTGCTGTAGGTGTAGCGGCCAAAGCCCAGCAGTGGCAAGGCTGCGTTGATCAGGCCGTAGAGCCACACCAGGACCAGCACCACCCTGGTCCTCCTGGCCGTGCAGATGGTGCTGTAGCTCAGGGCGAAGCAGATCTCTGTGAACTTGTCGACGGTGGCCCAGGTCAGGGAGTGGATAGAGCCCAGCTGAAGGAGCAGGTAGAGGAAGGCGCTGCCCTGGCAGAGGTACCCGTCGCTGGGGTAGCCCTGCGGCCTGAGCAGGCTGTTGTGGGCTCCGAAGGGGATGGTTGAGAGACCCAGGGCGAGGTCACTCAGGCAGAAGCTCAAGGTCAGGGCCCAGGTTTCGGTATGGAGCTCCTTGTTGAGAAGAACCACCAGAAGTAGAACCACGTTACCACACACAGAGAACAGACTGGAGACCACCATCAGAGCTGCATATACCAGGGCCACCGGCTGCATCCTCCCGACCTCCTGGTGGAAGAGAAGTCCTCCCTGGGCTGCCTGGCTGCACGTTCTCCTCCCGCCTGGTTCAGGCCATGAGCTCCCACTGACCCGACTGGCTGGCTGACTGACTGAGGCTGAAGTGTGAAGTCACGTTATCCTGTGTGTGTCGTGGGCTGGTCCTCGGGGGGTGTTGTTGTGTCAGTCTCCCGCTGTGCTCTGGGAGGGGAGGCTCCTCTCCAAGTCCTCTAGCTGTCCTTTGAAGGGCTGAGCTAGCTCCTCTCTGCCTTGCTGTACACCTTCTCTACCTCAGATTGAGGCAGGGAGGGTGAAACAGCCCGGCACACCCCCCCTCTCAAGCAGCAGAACTATGAGAACCGAAATATTCAGCCCTAATGGTGTAAGTATGGAGGCAAACAGTCAAGGAGCTGGTGTGTGGATACGCAGCCTTGTGTGAGAGGGAGAGCGGATGTAGAGGAGTTGTGCTGCCTGTGTACACAGAAGCTTGAGATCCAATATCCTCTCCACTGTAATGGCTGCCGCACAGTTAATGAGCCATTTGACTCTGGAGTGTTGTTGGGTTAATTGGCAAGAAGTGTGCCTCTAATTCAATCTAAGTGCCCAATCATTCATTATTGCCTTTCTGCTTTAAGCCCCCTCATATAGCCTAATTATTTCAATTCTTCTGGAAGTTGTTATTCTTCTCTGGCTGTCCATAAGGCCGTAGCAGTTGTGTGTGTTTGTACACGGCAAATTATTTGAATAAAGCTCACCGGCAAGAACCACGTATGTTTGCTTATATAGATGGGTAATTTACATTTTATGATCATCACAGCATTTTTATAGAATGTGCACTTCTAATGGGATGCCTTTCTAATGATTCTTTCCTAACTGTTTTTGTCTCTGTAGCATAATGCACCTATTCCCCAGGGGGGCCGAGGAGCGGTCCAGTATGTCACACAGTACCAACACTCCAGTGGACAGAAACGCATTCGAGTCACCACCACCGCCAGAAAGTAAATATATGTATACACACACACACTACAGATTTGTCTCACTTCAGATAAGAACTTACACAAACATATGGATTTGATTCATCATTAAGAGCACGTCTTCTTTTCAAAGTAACTGCTGGACTTTAAGGTTTATCTGCCACTTTTCATTCCACTATGGAGCTGCGTCTGCAAGCTCACCTTGTTTCCATAGCAACACGGTAGGGGTAAAGTGGTTGTTGTGTTGTCTTCTCCCCTGGTCAGAGGAGGAAATGGTCTTGGTTGTTAGTGTCACACGTGTATTTAGAAGACACTGACTGACTCTTCTCAGTCATGTGGCTACTGTAAAGACTCTCAATGGGTTATGATCAATGTTGCAGTTCATGTTTGTTAGCATGAGACGTGTTTTATTTATTTAACCTTTATTTAGCTACAATGCTTAACATGTGACAGGGCAGTTGCGAGAGGAAATGTGTGTAGATAAAAAGTAATTCCCAGGCTGTTTTAAAAGATCAGTTCAATTTATCTAGACTTAAATTACAGTATGGGATTTCATTTACCGGCTTTATTATGGCAAAGGGCTTTTCAATGCCAAGGTAACCAGAACCGTAACATCTGACGTAATGTCCCTTAACTAATTTCTCCATAAAATCTATGGTAGAGATTGTGTTGGTATTTTTTTTTTTTTTCATTGTGGAGGAGAACCTTACAAACAAACAAAAACATAAGTGTGTCAAATGATCAACAATGCTTATGTAGGTTGTTTCTCTCTTGAGCTCTCTCCTCACTCTCTCCTCCCCCCCCCAGCTGGGCAGATGCAGGGACCCAGATCCAGACTATTGCAGCATCATTTGACCAGGAGGCTTCAGCCATCCTGATGGCTAGACTGGCTGTGTACCGCGCTGAGACCGAGGAGGGCCCTGATGTGCTTCGCTGGCTGGACAGGCAGCTCATCCGGCTGGTAGGACTGAGACAGGGCAAAGTAGCAATTTCCAGGCTAGCAGGCACAGGGAAATTGTGGGATTAAGTGTGACATTTTGAAGTGTGGACTCAGTTGCAGGCAGGGTTTATAATAGGTTTGAATTGCCTTTTTTCCTCTCCGTTCTAGTGTCAGAAGTTTGGAGATTATCATAAGGATGATCCCAACTCTTTCCGCTTCTCAGAAACCTTTTCTCTCTATCCCCAGGTAAGTGATCATGGGCTGAGAGGCTGGTTGGCTCTTTAGTGGAACGACACTTGTAGCTAGTACAGTCGTGGCCAAAAGTTTTGAGAATGACACAAATATAAATTTTCACAGTCTGCTGCCTCAGTTTGAATGATGGCAATTTGCATATACTCCAGAATGTTATGAAGAGTGATCAGATGAATTGCAAAGTCTCTATTTGCAATGCAAATTAACTGAATCCCCAAAAAGTATTTCCACTGCATTTCAGCCCTGCCACAAAAGGACCAGCTGACATCATGTCAGTGATTCTCTCGTTAACACAGGTGTGAGTGTTGACGAGGACAAGGCTGGAAATCACTCTGTCATGCTGATTGAGTTCGAATAACAGACTGGATGCTTCAAAAGGAGGGTGGTGCTTGGAATCATTGTTCTTCCTCTGTCAATCATGGTTACCTGCAAGGAAACACATGCTGTCATCATTGCTTTGCACAAAAAGGGCTTCACAGGCAAGGATATTGCTGCCAGTAATATTTCCCCTAAATCAACCATTTATTGGATCATCAAGAACTTCAAGGAGAGCAGTTCAATTGTTGTGAAGAAGGCTTCAGGGCGCCCAAGAAAGTCCAGCAAGCGCCAGGACCATCTCCTAAAGTTGATTCAGCTGCGGGATCGGGGCACCACCAGTACAGAGCTTGCTCAGGAATGGCAGCAGGCATCTGCACACACAGTGAGGTGAAGACTTTTGGAGGATGGTCTGGTGTCAAGAAGGGCAGCAAAGAAGCCACTTCTCTCCAGGAAAAACATCAGGGACAGACTGATATTATGCAAAAGGTACAGGGATTGAACTGCTGATGACTGGGGTAAAGTCATTTTCTCTGATGAATCCCCTTCCCGATTGTTTGGGGCATCCGGAAAAAAGCTTGTGCTGGGAGACAAGTTGTGCGCTACCATCAGTCCTGTGTCATGCCAACAGTAAAGCTTCCTGAGACCATTCATGTGTGGGGTTGCTTCTCAGCCAAGGGAGTGGGCTCACTCACAATTTTGCCTAAGAACACAGCCATGAATAAAGAATGGTACCAACACATCCTCCAGCAGCTTCTTCCACCCATCCAGGAACAGTTTGGTGACAAACAATACCTTTTCCAGCATGAAGGAGCACCTCGCCATAAGGCAAAAGTGATAACTAAGGAAACTCCCCAGACCTTAATCCCATTGAGAACTTGTGGACAATCCTCAAGAGGTGGGTGGACAAACAAAAACTCACAAATCCCAAGCATTGTTTATGCAAGAATGGGCTGCCATCAGTCAGGATGTGGCCCAGAAGTTAATTGACAGCATGCCAGGGCGGATTGCAGAGGTCTTGAAAAAGAAGGGCCAACACTGCAAATATTGACTCTTGCATCAACTTCATGTACTTTTCAATAAAATCTTTGACACTTATGAAATGCTTGTAATTATTCTTCAGTATTCCATAGTAACATCTGACAAAAATATCTAAAGACACTGAGGCAGCAAACTTTGTGAAAATTAATATTTGTGTCATTCTCAACTTTAGGCCAGGACTGTACACAGATGTATGATACATATCTTTGAGCTAACATCTTTATTTTAAAGTAATGTTTCAGGCTTAATATAAAGAGTATTTAAAAAAAGCACATTATAGCTTTTCCTTTGTCCCTCAGTTTATGTTCCACCTAAGAAGATCTCCTTTCCTGCAAGTGTTCAACAACAGCCCAGATGAGAGCTCATACTACAGACACCAGTTCATGCGTCAGGACCTGACCCAGTCTCTCATCATGATACAACCCATTCTCTACGCCTACTCCTTCAACGGGCCCCCAGAGGTAAGACCTGACACACGCACGGACGGACGGGGGGATGCACGGACGGACGCGCGGACGGACAGGGGGACGGGACGCACAGACAGGCGGACGGACGGGGGACAGACTGGAGACACGGGGACAGGGGAAGTCACAGGGACACGGACAGACATACACAAGACACACACGGGGAGGGGACAGGGGGAGACACTGGGACAGGGGGAGACACTGGGACAGGGGGGGACAGGGGGAGACACGGGGACGGGGGAGACACACAGTTGGACACACATATTTTTAGTTCTATTGAAACATTAAATTTGCTTTCCTTCCTCTTTATAAACATAAATCATGGATGCTTTGGCTTACTGTAGCTAGTCTTATGTATTAAATGTCATAAGAATACTATCTCGTACATTAAGATTGCGATCTCTGACTTTCTCATCCCCCTCCCACTCATATTCTGCAGGCTTAGCTGTGTTGCCTAGGTCAACAGAGAGAGAGAGCACTAATACCTTGGTCCTTTTCTTACAGATAAGCTTGAGGTTATGTTGTTAATGATGTGAGTGTAGTGTGTGAGTACAGTAGTGTGTTCCGGACCAGCGCTCCTTTCAGTGCAATTATCAACAGTGTGGATTTTAACACCTTACAGAGTGACAGCGTAGTACACACGTCTCTGAAAAGGGTAAGTTATTTAACAGTAGTTAATCCTTAAGAGTTTAAGCCGGGGCAGAGATCATTTAGCTATTATCAAGGATAATTTAGCTATTTGATTTAGAATGTTAGGACCCCTTAAGGTATATAAAAAAATATATAAACACTACCAATCAAACATTTTAGAACACCTACTCATCCAAGCGTCTTTCTTTAGTTTTACTATATTCTACATTGTAGAATAATAGTGAAGACATCAAAACTATGAAATAACACCTATGGAATCATCGCTGCAGAATGCTGTGGTAGCTATGCTGGTTAAGTGTGCCTTGAATGATTAATAAATCACAGACGGTGTCACCAGCAAAACACCATCACACCTCCATGCTTCACAGTGGGAACCACACATGCAGAGATCATCCGTTCACCTACTCTGCGTCTCACAAAGACATGGCAGTTGGAACCAAAAATCTCACATTTGGACTCATCAGACCAAAAGGACAGATTTCCACCGGTCTAATGTCCATTGCTTGTGTTTCTTGGCCCAAGCAAGTAAGTCTTTTCTTCTTATTGGTGTCCTTGAATTTGTCGTTCTGCCCCTGAGCAAGGCAGTTAACCCACTGGGTTGGGTTAAATGCAGAAGACCCTTTTCAGTTGTACAACTGACTAGGTATCCCCCTTTCCTTTTTCCTAGTAGTTTTTTTTGCAGCAATTTGACCATGAAGGCCTGATTCACGCAGTCTCCTCTGAACAGTTGATGTTGAGATGTGTCTGTTACTTGAACTTTGAAACATTTATTTGAGCTGCAATTTCTGAGGCTGGTAACTCTAATGAACTTATCCTCTGCAGCAGAGGTAACACTGGGTCTTCCTTTCCTGTGGCGGTCCTCATGAGTGCCAGTTTCATCATCGTGCTTGATGGGGTTTTTTTCGCTTTGACTGGCCTTCGTGTCCTAAAGTAATGATGGACTGTCATTTCTCTTTGCTTATTTGAGCTGTTTTTGCGTTCAAATATGGACTTGGTCTTTTACCAAATAGGCCTATATTCTATATACAACCCATACCTTCTCACAAAACAACTGATTGGCTCAAATGCATTAAGAAGGAAAGAAATTCCACAAATGAACTTTTAACAAGGTACACCTGAATGAAAAAGGAAACTGCACACTGCTCTTGATAGTGTCACTGATCTTTAATAAGCTTACATATCAGGGCTCTGACGAAGGTTGTGAGGCCAATACGTAAGCTTATTAAAGATCAGTGATACTATCGAGCAGTGTTTGGTTTCCTTTTTCATTCATCTTGTTCAACTGTTGCCATGCACCTGCAAGAAGTTTGCTCAGATTTGCGAGTGCCTTTTGAATTTTGAACAAGGTACACCTGGTAATTGAAATACATTCCAGGTGACTACCTCATGCAGCTGGTTGAGAGAATGCCAATAGTGTGCAAAGCTGTCATCAAGATAAAGGGTGGCTACTTTGAAGAATATCAAATATAAAGTATATTTAGATTTGTTTGAAACTTTTTGGGTTACATGATTCCATGTGTGTTATTTAATAGTGTTGATGTCTTCACTATTATTCTACAATGTAAAACATTGTAAAAAATAAAGGCAAAACCCTTGAATGAGTAGGTGTGTCCAAACTTTTGACTGGTACTGCTTTTTGAGGTTGCAGTGCAAAACGGAGAACACCTTCGTGAGAGTCTCATCTTTCCATAGAGGGGTCATAATAGTTCCGACGGTACATGAGAATACCGATTTTTGGGATCTATCATGGTCAGACAAACCCAGCCTGTGCAACAAAAAAAAGATATCTCTAGCTTAAACTGACAGATTTTTTTCATTATGCTAATTAGATTTCGCCATGGGAGCGAAATCTACTCTAGGGGGTTAAGTCCCAAATGGCAACCTAATATCTGTAGTCCAGTACTTTTGACCAGGGCCAATGGTCCTCTAGTCAAAGATGGTGCACTACATTGGAAATAGGGTCCCATTTGGGACTTAGCCTTGTCATCTGGCTCTGTATCAGATGTAATGCGTGTAACCAAGAGACACAGCGCTTCAGCTGTTTATTTTTTTTAGATTAACAGAGACATAAGTGCCTCTCAAATGGCTCCTAGTCCCTATACAGTGCACTACTTTTGACCAGGGCTTACCATATAGGGAATAGGGTGCCATTTGGGATGCAATTCTAATGTTTTCAGTCTTGACTCTGTCCGCTCCTGCCTGTTAAACATTGAAAGAGTAATATTCTTGCAAGCAGATGGGTTTAGTATAAACAGAGCAAATGTTTCTTTCTGCACTGTTTCTGTGTCCTTTAAAATGGCCACCACAATATAAAAGATAGAAGATATACTGCTACCTGTCTGTCAAGATCATCCATCTTCGTATTTTTTGTACCTGAGTTTGTGGTTGGTGTGTTGTGACCTTGAGAGCTTGTTTTGGAAGGAAAAATGCCAATATTGTGACGTTCCTATCAGTGTCTGGGACTAAACCCCCACCCCTCTAATCCTCAACAAACTTGGTTTAATCTTGAAACAGCATTATTGATTGGAGCTGAATTAGAAGGATACCATATTCGGTGTGCGAGTTCATTAGAACGTGCGTCGAAGATGTCGTTCCCATAGCAACGATAAAAACATTCCCTAACCAGAAACCGTGGATTGATGGCAGCATTCGCGTGAAACTGAAAGCGCGAACCACTGCTTTTAATCAGGGCAAGGTGACCGGAAACATGACAGAATATAAACAATGCAGCTATTCCCTCCGCAAGGCTATTAAACAAGCTAAGCGTCAGTACAGAGACAAAGTGGAATCTCAATTCAATGGCTCAGACACAAGAGGCATGTGGCAGGGTCTACAGTCAATCAC